>NW_024081476.1:168844-371449 GCF_003009895.1 Hyaena hyaena | reverse complement strand
GGGCACTTGTGGGGATGAGCCCTGGGTGTTATATGGAAACCAACCTGACAATAAACTATCTGTAAAAAATAAATAAATAAATAAATAAATAAATAAATAAATAAATAAAATAAAATCTACAAATGGAAAAAAAAAAAAAGAAAAGTGTTTCCCAAGCCTCCATTATATGGGTACCTCTTTCAGGTATGTTGTCATATGTATTCAACATCTATATTGATAGTGACAATATTTTTCTTTATATCAGCTCACTTAAAAATTTTTTAATACCTATTTGGGCCTCATCTATCCTAAGTAGTAGTAGTAATCATCATCATCATCATCATCATCATCATCATCATCATCAACAGACTTGATATTTTAAAACATACTTAGGGGTGCCTGGCTGGAACAGTTGGTTAAGCATCCAACTTCAGCTCAGGTCATGATCTCACGGTTCACGAGTTTGATCCCCACATCAGGCTCTGTGCTGACAGCTCAGAGCCTGGATCCTGCTTTGGATCCTGTGTCTCCCTCTCTCTCTCTCTGCCCCTCCCCTGCTTGTGATCTGTCTCTTTCTCTCTAAAAAATAAACATTAAAGTACATTAAAATCAATACAGTTATTAAAATGAACAATATCTTTGTGTCACCTCAAATTGTCACTCATACAGAGGTATGTGAGGCACATTTTGGGAAAAATCATTGTAGGGATTGCTCTTGGATAACTTGGTGCCCAGGCTGTTTTGCTGCCTCTAGTATCTGAGAATTGTGGATGGTACCCC
The DNA here is from genome assembly GCF_003009895.1 of Hyaena hyaena. NCBI lineage: Eukaryota > Metazoa > Chordata > Mammalia > Carnivora > Hyaenidae > Hyaena > Hyaena hyaena. Next base: position 370,690 of record NW_024081476.1, on the reverse strand, counting down.
ACCCACCCCCTGTCATCCAGCTCCCTCAACCCAATCTGGTCCCCATCTCTGTCCATCCATTTCACAAGCATTTACTGTTGTCTACATGGGCTAGGCCCTATGCTGGGTGCTGGGGTCACAGAGAAGAACGAAACACAATTCTTGTCCTCAAGAAGTTCTCCATCTAGTGAGGAAGGTATATATGGAGGCAAACACATCATAGTCCATAACAAGGCAATAAAATACCAGTCTGTACAGAGTGCCAAGGGCATATAAAGAAAGGGTGTGGAAGGCTTCACAGAGGAGGCAACACCTTTAAAGGCAAGGAGGAGAGAATGTTCCAGACATATATAAAGGCAACTTCAACGTTTTTGTGGCCAGAGCACAGTGTGAGAGTCAGGGAAGATTGGAGGGATGGTCCAAGGCCAGATCACCAAGGACCTAGAATGCTATGGGGAGCCTCTGAACGATTTTAAGATGGGGAGGAGGTCATCTAGCATGGTCTAGGGTTAGAGGAAGTTTTCCAGCTGCTGCCCTCCCAACCGTGCCTGAGGGTCTCACTCTCTACCTGGGAACAATGGCAGAACAAAATATTTCTATGAAGCCTTGGGCATGTGCTGATATGAATGGCTGATTTAATTTTGGCTATTAATTGTCAACTGTATTACTTGCCTTGGAATGTAGATCCCTCCTGTCATCAGAAAGCCTTTCAATGACAATTAAGTATAACCACCAATTACCACTTGTCTGCCTCTGACCTTAATTAGAACCTGAGGCTGTGGATTAATCCCACCAAGCTTCTGGTCTTAGCTTGCAAGGGACTACTGCAGTCTCAAACAGAATTGAAGCAATTTCTAAAATAGCTTATGATTCATTTTTTCTCCCCTCCTGTGCCTAAATCTGCTGGCTCCATGTGGAGGGATAGGCACAAGTAACTGTAGAGGTGACATCACAGGAGTGGGCTGCTTGTCTGCCAGCCAGCCTGTGGAGCTTGGCCTGGAGTGCTTTATCTGCTGGGCTGGGCAATGCTTCCCAGCCGTTTGGGAGTCACAGCTCCAGGTTCCTTGGTCCATGTGCTTTCTCCATATTTCTTCTTCAGACAAAAATTCTGTGCTGGGAAATCCAGGATAATGGGAATAGCAGTGGCAGAAAGAATAATACAGCCTTACATCTGTATAATGCTTTAGAGTTGTGAAATCCATTTGCTCCATTTTGCTCCACCCAAACACCAGTGGGAAATGGAAGCTGGGATTTTAGGCCTGAACTGAGGATAAACTCTTCTTCTCTTGCACAAAGGAGCTAAATGCTAACATTCCCTGTTCACCTCAAGGCACATCACGATTAGGCCTCAGATGCCACCAGAAGGTCAGAGAGACTACTTTCAGCATCTAGGTGCTTCCTGTAAGATAAATTTTCCAGCACAAATGACCTGGCAGGAACAATCTCTTAACCATGCCATCCTGATTGAGCCAGCAAGTAGTGCCAGTCTCAGCACTGCCAAATCCTTCTGTACACCCTGGTTTACAGTCCCAATGGTCCCAAAGACCTTTACTGGAGCCAAAGGCATGGCTGCTGACTGTGGAACCCTGAAGGTAGGGTGTGTCATGAACATCTGGAAATGCCAACAGCTTCCAGAGCAGCTCAAGGGTCTGTGAAAGGAAAAACTGCAATCCGAGTCACATTAGCCACCACTGTGGATCCTGAGGTGAAGGCCCACTGAGCCCAGCCATGAACAGCTGAGGAGTAGGGTGGATGGATTTTTTTCCCTTAGAGGAGCCATAAAAATAGTTCTGCATTGATCTCATGTTTGCTGTGTGATGTTCCAATGCCCGGTCCCAGCATAGCTTGCTGTCCCCAGTGCTCTGTTGCTACTGTCAGCATGAAAAGTCTCCAAGCCCAGTCTCCCTCCCCTGATCCTCTCCAGCATCATGGCTGCCAGGCTGGAAACCAAAGGGGTGGTGTACTCTTGCTGGGTTTTCTGGGTTTTCGATTAGAGCTTCATGTAGTGTGCATGCACACACGTGTGTGGAGGTCAGGGGATGACCATGGTAGCACTGAGCCACAGATGCTCATCAGTATTGAAGAGTGGCAGGTAATCTTGCTGTTGTTACTGAACCTGCCGCTGCCACCACTGTGCAAATTCAGAAAGGCCCAGTGCAAGACCATAGGTGCTGGTCAATGCCACAAAAATGTCATTTTTGTTAACGAAGATGCCATACTCAGGCAATTCTGTTGGAAATCTTGGTGGGGTATAAAAGTGACCTTTTTGAAAGTTGAATCTGTAAACTTATATGTGGAAAGTGACTGGCAGAGCAGAACAGCTTCACCTCCAAAGCAGAGAGGCCTCCCAGAACTTGTTTTCCAGCTCATGGGGGATATGGGCGCCTATGAAAATAGATTAAGGATCACTGCCTCAGCCTGTTTTAGAGATGTGAATAAAAATCTTGGCTTGGGACTGCCTTCTCTCTGGTTGACTGATTTTTCAATTGATTTGTATTTATTAGCTAATGAAATTAAAGTTGTAAAAATGATAACAGAAACATAATAAATCTCCCCCACAACTGGCTGTTTCTATGTCACTATGGTACATTCCTCACTTTGATTACTTCAAAGTCTATTATTTTGTTCTCAATTATTCTGTTTTTCTGGCACTGGAGAAAATCAATTTGTTTTATTTTCTCTTATTCATGCACTCAATTATGCTCTTCGGGCACATTTAATCACTTTGATGTTTTCATTTTATGGCCCGTCTCTAGGCACTTCAGCTGCATTGCTGCCAACGGGCAAGCAGGACTAATTTGCATGTCACAATAGACTTGAAATTCGAACTCAATTTCGAAATCTTTATGAAATCTCCCTCCAAAATATGCTTGGAGCTGCACAGAGGCAGAAGGATGTGGGTAAACCAGAAGCCTATAAAGATGCTTCTCTTTCTCAAAACACTGAGAGCTCCTTTGGTGGCCTGACTGTAACTTGCAGATGTCCCTGTCCAGGTATAGCAGAGGAGTCCATGGGATGGGCTATCTATAGAGCTTCTCCTGGAACTTTGTGGTGAGAGTTCTGCAAAGACTGTCCCTCAGCATCAAGGCCAGGGAGGCTGGGCCTGTTTACTCTGGCATAAAATACCTATCAGCCCTGCTGGATTTGGCAGCTATGCTAAAGACAGCACCTGAATCTCAGTTGGTTAAAGGGCCTCCAGGTAGATTGAGGGAATTGTCAACAGTAAAGCATTCCAGAACTCTGAGTGTTTTACCTTATTTTCTCTAATAAGTTCTTTTTTAAAACAGAAAAATGTAGTTTATTTTATTCTTTTAATGTTTCAAGTTTTTACTTAAATTCTAGTTAGTTAACATATAGTGTAATGTTAGTTTCAGGAGTAGAATTTAGTGGTTCATCACGTGCATATAATACCCAGTGCTCATCACAAGTGCCTTCCTCAATCCCCATCACCTATTTAGCCCATCCCCCTACCACCTCACCTCCAGCAACCCTCAGCTAGTTCTCAATAGTTAAGAACCTCCTCTCTAATTGGTTCTGACCTCTCTTTTGCCCCTTGATTATTTTATTTCTTAAAAATTTATTTTAGAGAGGGGTGCCTGGGTGGCACAGTCAGTTGAGTGTCTGACTTTGGCTCAGGTCATGATCTCACGGCTCATGAGTTCAACCCTGCATCAGGCTCTGTGCTGACAGTTCAGAGCCTGGAGACTGTCTTCAGATTCTATGTCTCCTTCTCCCTCTCTGCCCCTCCCCTCCTAGCACTCTGTCTCTCTCTCTCAAAATAAACATTAAAACATTTTAAACATTTATTTTAGAGAGAGAGTGTGAGTGGGGGAGAGGGGGCAGAAAGAAAGAGAGAATCCCAAGCAGACTCCACCTACGTGTGAAGCCCAATGTGGGGCTCGATCCCATGACTCTGGGATCATGACCTGAGCCTAAATCAAGAGTTGGACACTCATCCGACTGAGCCACCCAGGCGCTCTTGTCTCTTGCTTATGTTAGAGCTAAAAGCTGAAGGAGAATAAGTGATATAATTGTTTTAGGCATGTACTTTGGGCAAACAGAAAAAAAAGTGAAACACATTAGAGGCCTCCACCTAGTCTTCAAAATTTCTTGGTTTGTTGTGTATAACAACCAGCAACTTCCACCAGGAGAAAGGAACATTCTGTATTTTCTCTTCTTTTTTTTTAAATTTTTTAATGTTTTATTTATTTCTGAGAGAGAGAGAGACAGCTTGAGCAGGGGAGGGTCAGAGAGAGAGGGAGACACAGAATCTGAAATAGGCTCTAGGCTCTGAGCTGGCTGTCTGCACAGAGCCTGACACGGGGCTTGAAGCCACGAACAGTGAGAACATGACCTGAGCTGAAGTGGGACGCTTAACTACTGAGCCACCCAGGTGCCCTGTATATTTTCTCTTCTAAACGTGGGGCATGACCTTCAGTTTTTCATGTGGAATTCCAGCTCCCTCACTTGCTCTAAACTTGCAGAAGCTAATCAACCTTCCTAAAGCTCCCTTCTCTCATCTGTTAAATGGAGCTAATAACATTATCTACCTCAGACACAGATTTGCTTCCTAAACTTCAATACTGTCAAGAAATTTGTCATATTTACATACCACTTATGTAGAAACCTCTTTCTGAAAAATGTTCTATTTATTTCTGAGAGAGAGAGAGAGACAGTGTGAACAGGGGATGGTCAGAGAGAGAGGGACATACAGAATCTGAAGACAGGCTCCAGGCTCTGAGCTAGCTGTCAGCACAGAGCCCGACACGGGCTTCGAACCCATGAACCGCAAGATCATGACAAGAGCCGAAGTTGGATGCTTAACCGACTGAGCCACCCAGGCGCCCCTGTAGAAACCTCTTTTATACCAACTGCTTTTTTTTTTTTTTTAAACTTAACTTTATCCTAAGCAGTGATATCTGTGAAATCATCAGAGTTTGATGTGATAGTTACATTTCTTTCCAATACACATTAAAACATATACAGTTGACCCTGGAATAACATGGGTTTGAACAGCTTGGGTCCAATTATACATGGAGTTTTTACAGTACAATACTGTAAATATATTTCCTCTTTCTAATTTTAAATGTTAATTTATTTTTGAGAGAGAGAGAGAGAGAGATAGGAGGGGAGGGGGCGCAGAGAGAGGGAGGGAGACAGAGAATCCCAAGCAGGCTCTGTGTTGTCAGTGCAGAGCCCAATGCTGGGCTCGACCTCATGAACCTTGAGACCATGACCTGAGCCAAAGTCGGATGCTTAACCGATTGAGCCACCTAGGCACTCCTGTATTTCCTCCTTCTTATGATTTTTGTAATAATATTTTCTTTTCTCTACCTTACTTTATTGTAAGAATACAAAGACACAAATTAAAAGGGACAAATGTACCTCTATGTTTATAGCAGCATTATTTACAATAGCCAAGATATGGAAGAAGCCCAAGCATCCATCAACTGATGAATGGATAAAAAAGATGTAGGATATTGTATATATATATACATATATATTTACTATTCAGCCATAAAAAAAGAATGAAATATTGCCATTTGCAACAACATGGATACAGCTAGAGAGTATAATGCTAAGCAAAATAAGTCAGTCAGAGAAAGATAAATATAATTCCAAGTATGATTTCATTCATATGTGGAATTTAAGAAACACAACAAATGAGCAAAGGGAAAAGAAGACATACAGGGAGAAATCAAGAAATAGACTCTTAATTATAGAGAACAAACTGATGGTTATGAGAAGGGAGGTGGGTGGGGGCTGGGTTAAATAGGTGATGAAGATTAAGAAGTGCACTTGTGGGGCACCTGGGTGGCTCAGTCGGTTGAGGGTCCAACTTCGGCTCAGGTCATGATCTCACAGTCTGTGGGTTCAAGCCCCGCATCAGGCTCTGTGCTGACAGCTCGGAGCCTGAAGCCTGCTTCAGATTCTGTGTCTCCCTCTCTCTCTGCCACTCCCTCACTCATGCTGGCTCTATCTCTCATAAATAAATAAACTTAAAAAAAAAAAAAGAAATGCACTTGTGATGAGCACCAGGTGATTTATGGGAGTGTTAAATCACTATATTGTACACCTGAAACTAATATAATACTATATATTAACTAATGGGAATTAAAATAATAGCTTAAAAAAAGGAAAAAAGAATGCAGTATACAATATATATATCAAATATATGTTAATTGACGATTTCTGTTTCAGTAAGTTTTCTGGTCAATAGTAGGCTATTGGTAGTTATGTTTTGGGGGACTCAAAAGTTATATGCATTCATGCTCACCCAGGGACACCAAAAACCAAACAATGACAAAAATTTTAAAAAACCAAAATAAACAAAAATTATATGTAAATTTTTTTCAAGTATGTAGGGGATTGGTGCCCCTAACTGGCACATTGTTTAAGGGTCAATTGTACATTAAACACACAAAATCCATTCCTGCCTTAGGGTCTTTGGTCTTGATCTTTTCTTCATCTAGAGTGTTTTTCACCCCAATTTTTGCAAAGCTCCTTCCCCTACTTCATTAAGCTCTATTCCCAAATGTCACTTCCTCAGGGAGGCCTTTACTGACCACCTATCTAAAATAGCACCCCATTGGAATTTATCAGTAACCAACATTAAATATTTATTCATTTGCTTACTGTCTATCTTCCCCACTAGAATGTAAGCTCCATGATGGGCAAGACCTTTACCTGTCCTATGTACATCTCTATCATCAGTGCCCAGAATAGTGCCTGGCACATATGAACACCAAATACATCATTAGAGACCACATGGGGAGCAGTAACAAGGTGCTACTCCCATTCCCAGCCAGGGTGGTATCAGTGGAGTTCTAATGGGGAGCCTGAATTTCCACTCCTGTCCAGCAGTAATGAGGTGCCTCACCATTTCCTAGGCTGTCAATAACAGCTGAGTGGGGAACCTAGATTTTTATCCCCACCTGGAAGTAATAAGTGGTGCCCCTCTCCTCTGCCAGCATTTTGTTAGAAGAAGCCTACTAAAACAGAAGATTTAAATAAGATGCAGGTTTCATAAAAAGATTTTAAAAGTTCAAGATACAATAGAAAGATCACTCATACCAAGAAACAGGGAACTATCAACTTGAATGGGAAAAAGACAATCAATGGATACCAATATAGAGATGACATAGATGTTGAAAGTATCTGACAAGGAGCTTAAAGGGGTCATCATAAAAATACTTCACTGAGCATGAACATGCTTGAAAAAATAAGTCTCAGCAAAGAAATCGGCAAAATAAAGAAAAAATAAGTGGAAATTTTAGAACTGAAAAATATGATAAGTGAAAGAAAAACCCAACAGACGGACTCACAGCACAGTGGAGAGGAGTGGGGGAGGAAAATCAATAAATTGGCATGTCGAACAACAGACAAAAGACAAAAAAATAGTCTGAGAAAATGAGAAGAACCTCAGGGATCATGTGCAACTGTGATAAAAGATCTAACATTCATGTCACCAAAGTCTCAGAGGGCAAGGAGAAAGAGAAAGAGAATGGGACTGAAAAAGAATTTGAAGAAATAATAGCTAATGATTCCCCAAATCTTGCAAAAGATATAAACTTACAGAATAAAGAATCTGACTGAACTCCAAATGGGATAAATCCAAAGGGATCCACACCAAGACCCATCATAATAAAATTCCTGAAAAGTTAAAAAAAAAGTTAAAAAAAGTCTGGAGAGAGCAAAATAGAAATAAAGTCTTACTATAAGGGAAAGATATTCAAATGACAGTGGTTTTCTCATGAAAATCCATGGAAGACAGAAGGAGGTGGTACAATATATTTCAAGTGGTGCAAGAAAGTAACTGTCAATCCAGAATTCTAGATCCACAAAAAAAATTTTCAGGAATGAAGGGGAAATAAAGATATTCTCAGAGGAAGGAAAACTAAGAGAACTTGTTGCCACCAGGTCTACCCTAACAGAATAGCTAAAGGAAGGCTTTGAAATGGAAAAGTAATGATAAAAGAAGGTATCTTGGAACATCAGGAAGAAAGAATAATGGAAAGAGTAAAAATATGAATAAACATAATAGATTTTTTCCCATCTTCAGTTTTCTAAATTATGTTTGATGATTGAAACAAAAATTATAACACTGATGCAGTTCTAAATGTATGTAGAAGAAATATTTAAGACAATTATACTATAAAGGAAAGAGGGGAAAAGACTTAAAGTAGGTAAGTTTTCTTATATTTCACTCAAACTGGTAAAATGTTCATACCAGTAGATTGTGGTAAATTAGGTATATATAATATATATCCAGAGTGACCACTAAAAAGCCTACACAGAGAGATACAGTAAAAACTACTAAAGATGAATCAAAATGAAATTTGAACAAAGGTATAAAATCACCAACAGTAAGGGAGAAAGAATAAAACAGAGAATGAACAGAAGGAACAAAGAGAAGCAAAAAATAAAATGGCAGAACTAATACCTAACATATCAAAATTACATTGAATGTAAATCATCTAAATTCAGGGGTGCCTGGGTGGCTCAGTTGGTTGAGCATCTGACTCTTGATTTCAGCTCAGGTCATGATCCTCGGGTTGTGGGATTGAGCCCTGTACTGAGCTCCACACTGAACATGGAGCCTGCTTAAGATTCACTCTCTATGGAGTGCTTGAGTGGCTCAGTGGGTTAAGCGTCTGACTCTTGGTTTTGGCTCAGGTCATGATGTTGCAGTTCAGGAGTTTGAGCCTTGCATTGGGCTCTGTGCTGATAGTGTGGAGGCTGTCTGGGATTCTCTCTCTCCCTCCTTCTCTCTGCCCCTCCATTCTCTCTTGCTCTAAAAATAAATAAACTTTAAAAAAAGATTCTCTCTCTTTCTCTCTCTCTGTCCCTCTCCCCCACTTGTGCTCTCGCTCTCTCTCTAAAAAAAAAAAAATACATTAGTTAAAAGACAAAGATTGGCAGTGTGGCTAAAAGTGTGATACAACTATGTGCTATCTATAAGAGACTCACTTCAAATATGTTATTAGCAGGTTGAAAGTAAAAGGATAGAACAAGATACATAATGCAAACATTAATCAAAAGAAAGCAGGAGTGGCTCTATTCATATCAGATAAAGTAGACTTGAGAACAAAGAAAGTTACCATAGAAAGGAACATTACATAATGGTGAAAGGGTCAATCTACCAAGAAGATATAGCAATCGAGATATGTATGCACCAAACAACAGAGCTTCAGAATAAATGAGGCAAAAGCTGATAGAGCTTAAGGAGAAATAGATTCACAATTAGAATTGGAGACTTCAACATCCCTCTCTCAGCAATTGATAATAGAACAAGACAGAAAATGACCAAGGATATAGAAGAACTCAACAGTGCTATTAGCCAATAGGATCAAACCTACATTGATAGAACATTCCATCAAACAACAAGACAATACATATTCTTTTCTAGCACTTACAAAACATATACCAAAATGGACTATATACTGGGCCATAAAACAAACCTCAACAAGTTGAAAAATAATTGAAATTATATAGCACATGTTTCCTGAGCACAATGGTATCAAGGTAGAAATGAAAAACGTCCTGGGGCGCCTGGGTGGCTTAGTCGGTTGAGCGTCCGACTTTCGCTTAGGTCATGATCTCGCGATTCGTGGGTTCGAGCCCTGCGTCGGGCTCTGTGCTGACTGCCAGCTCAGAGCCTGGAGCCTGTTTCTGAGTCTGTACCTCCCTCTCTCTCTGACCCTCCTCTGCTCATGCTGTCTCTCTCTCTCCTAGAAATAAATAAAAAAAAAAAAAAAAAAGAAATGAAAAACGTCCTGAAAAGGAAATCTCCAAGCCCAGATGGTCTCACTGGAGAATTCTACTAAAAAGGAGAATCAATACCAATTCTACCCTATCTGTCACAGAAAACAGAAGAGGAGGGAATATTCCCAAATTCACCTTATAAGGATGTATTGGTCTGATACTGAAACCAGATGATGACAGCACAAAAAAGAAAACAATAAGCTAATATCCTTCATGAATATAGAAACAAAATCCCCAAGAAAATATTAACAAATAGAATTCAGCAATGTATATAAAAATTGTACACCATGACCAGGTGGGTTTATTCCAGATATACAAATCTGGTTCAAAATTTGAAGATCAAGGGTGCCTGGCTGCCTCAGTAGATAGAGCGCATGACTCTGCATCTTGGGGTTGTGAGTTCAAGCCTCATGTTGGACATGAAGACTACTTTAAAAACAAAACAAAACAAAACAGAACAAAAAACCCCCCAAAATTTGAAGATCAATCAAGATAACCTACCATATTAAAAGTCTAAAGAAGATAAATTACCTATATATCAGTATTAGTATCAACTGATGTAGAAGCCGCATTTAACACCCATTCATAGCAAAATCTCTCATGAAACTAGGAATATGAAGAGGTAATGCCTCAATTTAATAAGAAAGATCTACAAAAACCTACAACTAACATATTCTTAGTGGTGAAAGACTGGGTATTTTTCCTTTAAGTTCAGGAACAAGGCAAGGGTATCTGCCCTCACCGTTCTTATTTAACATAATATTGGAAGTCTAAGCCAGTGCAATAAGTCAAGAAAAGGCAATAAAAAGCATACAGATCAGAAAGGAAGAAATAAAACTGGTTCTATTTGTAGATGAGTGGTAATCTAGTAGAAAATCTTAAGGAATCCTTACGAAACAGAGATAATAAGTGAGTTCAGCAAGGTCACAGAATATAAGTGCAATATACAAAAATTGTGTTTCTATACACCATTAACACATGGAAACCAAAATAAAAAATACAAGAACTCAAAAAGAGAAAAGCTAATATATAAAACCTGTTTAGAATCTGTATGCTGAAAATTACAAAATGCTGAAGAAGGAATTTAAAAAAGACCTAAATAAATGGGGAGACAAACCATGTTTATGGATTGGAAGACTCAATACAGTAAAGGTGTCAATTCTTCCCAAACTGATAAACAGGTTTAACACAATTCCTAACAAAATCACAGAAAGATGTTTCGTAGACATAGACAAGATTATTCTAAAGCATATATGGAAAGCAAAGGAACAAGTATAAGCTAAAACAGTTTTGAAAAAGAAGAAAGAGGAATCACTCTACCTGATTTAAGGTTTATTTATTTATTTACCTTTGTAAAAGTTTATTTATTTTGAGGAAGAGAGAGAGGAGGGGAGACAGGTAGAGACAGAGAGAAAGAGGGAATCCCAAGCAGGCTTCACACTGTCAGTGCAGAGTCTGATGCAGGACTTGAACTCACGAATTGTGAAATCATGACCTGAGCTGAAACCAAGAGCCGGACGCTTAACAGACTGAGCCACCCAGGCATCCCTGACTTAAGGCTTATTATACGGCTATAGTAATCAAGACTGTGAGGAGGAATAAACACTTAGATCAATGGAGGAGAAGAGAAAAGTCAGAAAGACTGAGACTGAGGCAGCTGCCTTGGAGTGAATGAGAATTTTGGAAAGGAATGTGGTCATAGGGAGCTATCTGGTTTTTATACCCTTCTACTAGACAGAAGAAGCTTTACAACATGAGTCAAGGGAAAATCTGCTCCCTTGAGGGGCTCCTGGGCGGCTCAGTTGGTTGAGTATCCGACTTTGGCTCAGGTCATGATATTGCAGTTTGTGAGTTTGAGCCCCGCATCGTGTTCTGTATTGACAGCTTGGAGCCTGCTTCTGATTCTGTGTCTGCCTCTCTCTGCCCCTTCCCTTCTCATGGTCTGTCTGTCTCGCTCTCAAAAATAAATAAACATTTTAAACATTTATAAGAGAATAATTTGGGGCACCTGGGTGGCTCAGTCAGTTAAACTCCAACTTCAGCTCAGGTCGTTATCTCACGGTTTGTGGGCTCAAGCCCCGCATCGGGCTCTGTGCTGCCAGCTCAGAGCCTGGAGCCTCCTTCAGAGTCTGTGTCTCCCTCTCTCTGCCCCTCCCCTGTTCACGCTCTGTCTCTCTCAAAAATAAATAAAAATTGAAAAAAAAGAAAGAAAGAAAATCTGCTCCCTTGAGCAGACAGATAGAAACACCCTAGAATTACCGAAGAAAGGAACCAGCACTGGAGCCATGGAAAATGCTCGCTCTCCAGTTCTTATCTTTCCAGTGGTGTGCAGGTGCAGTGACTAGATTTTGTAAACCAAAAATTGGGACATACGGTCTGATAAAATATTATTATTATTATTTAAAAACTCAAACATGTATTACTTTTTTTCTTAATAAAAAAGCAACACATGCTCATGGTAGAAATTTTGAAAAATACAGGAAAAGAGTAAAGAACAAGTAAAAAATACCCACAATTCCAATCCTGCAACCACAGCAAAGTAACTACTGTCAGCATTTTTGTTATATTTCCTTCCGACATTTCTCTGTGTATATCCATATACTCAATCACATGTACATTATGTATATTTGCAAAACTGAGACTATTTGGTATTAACTCATTTTGTGTCCTGTTTTTTTCACTTAATATTGTTGTCATGAGAATAATCTTACGCCATCAGATTATTTGTAAAAATTTCTTTTTACTTGACTGCAACAAATCTTCCATGTAGATGTATTTGGACATTGTATCATACCTCAACTTCAATATATCAGAACAGAACACATCAAGTATGTGTTTCTGTAAAACTATCCTCCTTCCTCCAACGGCTCCCCATCCCAGTTGACATCCAGGCTGAAAACCTCAGACTCATTTTTACTTCCTCCTATCTTTTTGATCCCGTATACACAACCTACTTCCAAGTGTTGTTGGTACTCTCTTCTGAACAACCCTTGGTCACTTGGGAGGAATAGGATAGGGAAATATCCTACTACCACTGTTCTGGTCCAGGCTCTTGGAGGCTCACTCCTGGAATACCACCATGATTCATCCAAATAGTACTGCATCATGTTATGCCGTAATCCTGGAACTGAGGATGGCTCCCCCTTTATTGTACCCAGTATGGACTCCTCAGCCAGAAATTCAAGGGGACTTGCAATCTGCCCCTGGTTCCCACCTATTCAAGAGTCCCTCACTTATGAGCACTTCCCATTCTTATCAATTAAAATCTTGCTCCAAATCCTTCTAAGAAGCCTGAAAGCAAATGGTCAGTGTCTTGGGACCAATCCTGTCTTTCAGCTTATGCTTATGGTGTCTTAGGAAGCAAGAGAAGGTGTGGAAGTAAGCTGAGTTTCCATGGTGTAGAGTCCCACCAGGCAGGAGCACTGCTTCAAACTGGGAGCTTCATCAGGCCTTGGACATATCCAGACCCAATGCCCCAACTGCTAGTCCCTAGAAGAGTGTCAATCTCAGACTTCAAACTGCCAGAGGAAGTGCTGCTTACACTCAGCACAATGGTGTTCCTGAGAACATTACCAGTAGAAGTGCAAAGGGCCTCGTCTTGGGGCCATGGAACTGTAAATAGCAGAGTGGGACTAGTGAACACAACACATTTCAGGTAGCAGGAGCGGGATGGGTTGGCTTCTTCCACCTTTTGTCCTTCACTTTTACTCCTCTATTCAGCTCAGAATGGAGTAAAAAGATTCAATGATAGTATGGTAGGGTGATGGGAGCATGCCAGGGGCAGGGGGTGAGAGAAGGCTAAAAGGCCTGGGTCAGAGGCCAGAATTTCAAGTGTTGCCCATGGCTGATTTCCAAGGATACATCAGATTTCAGGTGCTTCGATTCAGCCACATGGAAGTAGCCAGATATGCAGTGAGGGGTAGGAAAGGTTTACTAGGGGCAATTGGAAAAGGCAGGGGTAGAGGCGGTTTAAAAAATGGGAATGGAAAAATGAAGTATGATGAATAGACTGAGCAGGGCAACAATGCAAAGAGACGAGGGGCACTGGAAAGGCCAAACAGCCTTACTCTAAAGCCCCAGTTGAAAGAGACTGGTCTACCATCTATTAGCACAGTGTGTGGCACTTAGTAGTTGCTTGTTGAATCAATGAACAAATGTGACCTTGGCCAAGTCACATATCCTCTCTGAGACTTAGTTGCCTCATCTGTAAAATAAATAGTAGCTACTGTTCTTTTATTTCACCTATGTTGTTTCTCCCCTACATCCACATCAGTTGGCTGATCCATCTCCCCAACCCTCACTGTAGAGGATGCGAACTAAGCCTCCTTCATTAAGGGTCAGGAAAGGCAAATGTGGACAAGGCCTTCTCTTCTCTTTTGTGTCTTCCCCTTCCTCCTCCTCCTCCATACCTCCTGGTCCTATTTGTCTCCTTTTTCTGTTCCAGACAAACTTGGAGTACAGTCTGGGAACTCAGAGCAAGTGAGTTATAACCTCCAGTTCCATACTCACACATGTATAGTTTGCTCTCCCTCTGTACTCCTCCACAAAAGGTTGGGACTGGGCTGCAATAAGAATCTTGTGGCTCCCTAGGGACCTTTACTTGATTCAAATGTCATCCATACCAGGGACTAGAAAACTCTACCCTTGTTTCCTCATATAGAGCCAGGCAGGTCTGGGGAGCTAGCTACCCCTGGGGATTGATCACATCAGCACCAGTCCAACTCTAGAAGGTTCAGTGTGAGCCAGCTCCTCTGGAGTACATCACTCAGAGGAAAGGCAAACAAGTTTGAGAACATGAAGATGGTGTAAAGATGATTTTATAGTAGTGGGCATGAGCTAGGCTGAGCGATCCACACTTCCTTGTGAACACTGGCACATATCTTTGAGATTCACTGGCATGAGAAGAGCAATTTGTTAGAGCAAAACATAGCTTTTTTCCTGTATGAAGCTAACAGCTTGCATTGACTCTCCAAGGTTTTATTTTTGTCTGTTTTTTCCCCCCTCTTGGAAAGACTAATGGGCAGTAAAGATGGGATAAGGTGAGTCTTAAATTTGCCTGTCTGTCCAGTCAACCTGTGGCATATGAAATGCATCTCTATAAGATGAGCCTCCCTAGGTTTGATCTTCAGTAGGTGAAAAATGCCATCTTTTGTGCTTCTAAGAGATGTGGCAAGAAAGAGAAAAAAAACCCCAAGCTCAAAGGCTGAACAAATTCAACGAGACATGCTGGCTAAACTCCCTCCCGTAGAGTGGAGCTTAATCCATCCACTCCATCATTGCTATCCCACCTTCCCAAATCAATCCATGCCTCCCCTCTCCTTTGTTTTTAATATGGGGTAAGGAGGGCAAGAGACACAGCGAGAAATGGCCATCCTTGCTGAGGTTTTTATGTGCAAGAACAAATGACAGTCATGTAGGCAGGTTCAGGAAAATCTTTCAGAATGTGGAAAATTCAGCAGCTTTTCCACACTGACCATTGTCATGGCAACACACTATCTGATGGCAGCATGCGTCACCAGGCTGGAGGGGCACAGTCTCAGTATAGCAGGTTAGCCTGGCCATTTTTAGCAACATTTAGACTTCTTTCTAGCCTCATTTCTTCTAGATTTAGCTGAATTTGTTTTTGGTTCTGGACTTGTGTGCTCTGCTCATTTGCATGGTTAGAATACAAGATATTGCCAATTAGAAAGAGATGGGTAAATGGGAAATCTGAATATTCCTAGTATTCTATAGCCACTCTACTTGCTGTCTGCCCTCCCTGGCTCCTCCCCACTCACTCTCAGCCATTTAATTTCTTTTCTTGTCATCAATTCTTTCTTGTAAATAGTATTACTGCCCCCCTCCTCGACAACTGTGACTCATCTACCAACCCCAGCACTCTCATCATATTTTTTGTTGTTTT
Source organism: Hyaena hyaena (assembly GCF_003009895.1). Lineage (NCBI taxonomy): Eukaryota > Metazoa > Chordata > Mammalia > Carnivora > Hyaenidae > Hyaena > Hyaena hyaena. The sequence goes on along the minus strand of NW_024081476.1, from coordinate 355,044 downwards.
TCTATTTTCTCATTTTTAACATACAGCATCATAGGATCTTAGGATTGGAAGGAACCTTAACAATAATCTAGTATAATCACCCTCCCCCAATGCAGGAGCCCTTGTATTATATGACAGCCAAGTGATTGTCTAGCCTTTACTTGTATGCTTCTGCCAATAGAGACCTCATTTCTTTTTGGATGGCCTGCTCCATTTTGGACACCGCTAAATGTTAGAAAATTCTTCCTTCTATTGAATAAGAATTTGCCTTTTTATAATATCTACCCATGGGCCTTAGTTCTGTGACCACATAGCCTCTGTCTATGCCCTGTGCACTGTGACAGCCTTTCAGAGATATGAGGTAAAGACCACATCCCCCTGGGTCTTTTCTCCAAAAGCCCCAGTTCCTCCAACCATACCTCTTGGACCCCTGGTCTCCTTTCCCCATCTCAATTGACTAGTAGCATGCTCCTATTTGTCTAGAGCCCTTTTATTATTTTTTTAAATGTTTTTATTTATTTCTAGGAGAGAGAGAGAGAGAGAGACAGAGCGAGCAGGGAGGGTCAGAGAGAGAGGGAGTCACAGACTCTGAAACAGGCTCCAGGCTCTGGGCTGGCAGTCAGCACAGAGCCCGACGCGGGGCTCGAACCCACGAACCGCGAGATCATGACCTAAGCAAAAGTCGGACGCTTAACCGACTAAACCACCCAGGCGCCCCCGTCTAGAGCCCTTTTAAAGTGAGGTTGATATTGCATCAACATCTTGGAGGCCACCTTGTCCTGGTGACTCACACTGACTGTGTTGACTAAAATCCCTAGCTCTTTCAGACAAAATGCTGCTGAGCAACATCTTCCTATCTTGTATGTGTCCAATGCTTTTGATGACCTAATTCCTGGTCTATACATTTTCTCCCAGTTTAATTTCATTGTGCTATAATCAGAATATTGCTTTAACCTGTTAGGATCTTTTAAAATCTTGACTTAAATGTAACTTACATGTCCTCTACGATTTTCTATTATTTTTCCTCAACCCTCAAATTACTCTTTTATCTCAAGTCTTTTAAAAATTTATCCTCTTTTGGGTTTCTTCCCTTTCCTAATTCTCTTCCCTTTGAATTACCTTCCTTAAGTCTTCTCTCGCTTGTCATTTCCATTTCCTCAATAGCAAGATGTCACCACTCTGGAGATATGTGTCTGGGTACGTGTGCAGGAAAGCATGAGGGCATACAGATATCTGCACATACGTAGGTGTGAACAAGAAACTGCAGAGACTTGTTTAGTTTCTCTGCTTCTATTGCTTTGTCTGTGCTCTACCAGGATTTAGAGCCTGGACGGGGGGAAAGTGGCAAGGTTGGAGGAAGAGGGGTAAGAGAAGTTGGTCCAGAATTGGTCCCAAAGGAAATAGGAAAGTTGTCCTGGGTCTGTGAGGGGCAGCAGGAAACTAGGGTGGGAGCACTAGTGTTAATGAGACTGCAGCACAGTGAGAAGGACTGGCAAAGGGCCAGGAATTGAAAGAGTTTAAAAGCCTTAAAGATTGTACAATGGAGGAGGATTTGGTTAGGGAGTGAGGGCTTGTGGGGTCGGTAGTCACTGAGAGGCTGGAGGGAGGTGGCTTGAAACCAGTCAAGAGAAGGCTGAGGGCTTTGGGACACCCAAGAGAGGCAATAAGTATTGGTGTGATCATAATCTTACGAGTCTATGACTTTGTGAGCTTTGAAAATTTTCTCTGGCCAAAGGAGCGTGGGATGTGGAGTCTCTGCCTAAGGACTTGGCTGTTGTCACAGGCTGGGCTCTACTAGAGGATGGGGCCTTAATATAACCCTCAGCAAAGACCCCTAGGACACAATGTGTTCCCTCAGACTAACTCTGGCACAGAACAGGCCCCCCCTTTCATGCTGGATTCTATTCTAACGAGGGAGTCAAAGGTAGGAGGACTGCTGCTATCTTGGTCGTTATATGAATAAACATGGGAGCCTCATTCTCCAAGATGGGCAACATGATGCCTTTAGCCTTTTAACTCTGCAAATAATTAGGATCCAAACAACATGCACACCTACATACAAATTCAATTAACCAGGAAAATGGGTACCCAAACGATTTTACAATATTGTAGATAAAGGGAATTGAGTTGTGGAGTAGCAGCTGGGGTTTGAAGGGGTGGGGGCTCTACTGGAAAGCTAAGGGCAGCATCCCCAAACAGCTAGTGGATAGTGTGATCAAGAGGATAATAACCTGGTGACTGCCATTTCCCTCTGCTCAGAAGCCAGAATAATTGTAGGCCAGCCTAAGGGAAGGGCCGGAAAGGGGAGTAGCCCCATCTCCAGTGCTCTGGGTAAGACTGGGGAGCCTATTCTCAGGGCACCAGAATCCTGACTATCCACTGTGAGCCCATAGTCTCTCAAGGCCATCTTGGATCAAGGAACTACACTGGAATACAATGTCTTTGAGCCCCTCCTCCCCCCATCCCAAGTCTGAATTGGCTTGAACTTCCATTATCTTAAAGAGGGTTTTACTGTTGCTCTTTTAAAAGGAAAAGGTTCCAGGGCACACTTTAGAATTAGCTTTCCACTGGAGGTGCCTAAAGATAAACTTTTTGTCCCCTTGAAGGTGACATTAGCTGGCCAAATGACAATCCCAGTCAGAGTGGCCAGTGTGGAATTTCAGCTACAAGCTATCAGGCCAAGAAGATGTTTCCCTTCTAAGTCAGTGAAATGATTAGCCACCAAAAGACAAATGGTATTTGGGGAAATCCCCACTGATGTGCCACCACAGGCTGAGTGGAAGGAGGAGGACAGGACTCCTGAGGAGGGGTGGTGCTCACCTTTGATGTAGTTGAGGATTTGCTGGACTCGGTGGGGCTCATTGCGGTCTGGCCGGCAGCTTGGCGTGATTTCCAACACATAATCAGGACCATATGCTGTGAAAAACTGTAAGGAAAAGGGAAAGGCCAAAAAACAAACTAAACCACAGAAAACCTCCAAACCAAACCACATACACACAGAAAAATCAAAAGAAAACCACCACTGACGATAAGGCAAAGGAGGCCCAGGTGGACCAGGCAGGATGAGGCAGTAGGAAGCCCTGTTCCGGTGGTGCCATTCCTCTTGTTCAAAATCTCCAGTGACAGTTCATTGCTAAATTATTTAGCTTGCTGTTCCAGGTTCTTTCTGCTCAGGTCCCAACTTTTCTCTCCAGCCTTAACTCTCCCTGCCCCCTGTTCTCTAGCCACAGTGGCCTGCTCTGGGCTCTCCCAAATCACACCATGCTTTGTCCCCCGATCCTTAGGATCTTTGCCATTGATCTTTGTTAGGGCTGCAAAGGCCCTCCTCCAATTCCTGCTGCCTGTGAAAAACCTCCCTATGCTTCCAGGCACAGCTCAAATGTCACCTCCTTCACAAAGCTGTCCCTTATTTTCCACCAACCCCCAGAGTGTTCTTTTGGTACCTTTCTTATGGCCCCTGTTCAACAAATAGTGCTTGCCTGCATATTATATGTGATATGTGGGTCACTGTGCTGGCTGGGACTATGAGGGATGGGCAAAACTTTCTCTGGGATCCTCTAGGTGTTCATAAACCCATTCTGCATTAGATAGAGATTTTTCAGCAGTGACCTGATCTCCCTGCACTGGATTGTCAGCTCCTTGAAGGCAGGCAGCACCTATGTCTTATTTACCTACTTGATCCTCAGACTATGGCAGCTAGCTGTCTGAATAGCTTTGGTTGAATTCCCTGACCCAGGAATGTCAGGCAAGCCTAGTTTCTCAAGTTTTTCTTTCTTTGTAGTAGAGTTTATTTGTTTTTAAATTCAGGGAATCAAAATAAAGGTTTTTGGATTCTATTTCTAGCTCACTTGACCTTTGGTAAGTTACAATATCTGATTCAGCTTCTCTATTAGGGCCCGCTTGGGTACAAACACTCCGCGACAAAAGAAATCATTCAATTGGGATAAGTCTTTGAATGGGAAGTATGCAAAACTACTATTTCTGTTTAGTTTTTAACAGAAATAGTATTTGTGCTTACTCTCTGGAGAGAGAGCATATGGTCCTTAACATTATGTGCTTTCAATAGTGATATTGTTCGCTAGTAAGTAAAACAGGGAGATTCAAATTCCATTGAAAAAATGGTAGAGAGGGCATGAAAAAAGGGATCTGGATATATGTCATGAATTTGATGTCATTTAGAAAACACAAGGTTATTGCCATTGCCATCAAATTATCCTTGTTAAGAGTCTGGATGTATATCTGGCACCATGAGAGAAGTTGTGGAATGATCTCTAAAGATTCTAACAGTATCCTTGTGGAATCCATGGGAATAATCTAATTGGCAGACGGCTTTTGCACATCCATGATGGAAAACTCTATACATTTAATTAAAAGGAAAATGCCCAAGACTGCCTCAATGTTTATTATACTGTTTTTTTTTTTTTTTTAATGGACTGACATAGAAAGGAAAGAGGGGCCTTGTTCTTTCCTGCTGGAGTCATTGCTCTCTGATGCCTGAAGCCCTGTGTTCTGGAGAGAGGAGAAGCCTTGAGTGGAGATCAGCTTTACCAAACCCATATATGGAAGAGACAAGAGGGATTACTTGGGAAATACATCTAGAAACTAACCCCCCATTATGATAAAAAAAAAAAAAACCTCAAGAGGTCTGTATTTTTAGCTAAGCAGGGCTCCTCAGTCCAAATTCAAGGATCTTGTGGGCTTGGCTCTGGAAGAGAAGGCTTCAAACAGGTGTTGCCCTCTCTCCTTAGGTGACCTCTTTTCCATCAAAGGGTGTCAAGTAGTATACTCATTTCACAGGTATGGAAAGAGGAGTTTAGAGAGAGCAATAGAAGAAAGGCAACTGCAATGAATTAGATACTCTGGGAGAGGACCCCAACCCCTAGCATCAAAGTGCTAAACAGATCTGAGGCAGGGTGTTTACGGAGGTATAGGAGGAGAGAACATTCTGCCTCCATCTAAGAAGATAACACTGCTGATCCTCTGCCAGCAAGATAGAGCTGCCTGTTTAGGGCTGAGTGTTTGGAACAACATGTTCTCATTGTGAATGCCTACTACATTGTTACCCACAGTCTCCTGCTTTAGTTCCCTCTTTGACCAAGAGCAGCACACAGTTGCAAGATGGTCAGCCGGTGCCAGAACTAACTCATATGTGACAGAACTCAGCATGACTGGCACTGAATCTCCTGCTCTGTCTGCATTAGCACCTGGCTTTAACTAACCCATGAATTAACCATTCTTTGCTGAAGCAAGCTGGCTGTAGGTAATAACCAAGTCTGGGTTCCTAAACATCTCTCCACCTTTGCCGATGAAATATTATTCCCAGGTTCTGCTTATTTGCTAGGTTAGGGGACACAGATGATTTAGGAATGCCCCTGTTTTGTGATTCAGTTCGACATGGCAGCTGGCTGGTCCCAGCCTTGGGGGACTCTGTTTGGGACCAAGGGAAGTAACAGGCACTAGGAAGGCAGTGGCTGTATCTAAGGCTCTATTCCCCTCTCTGGCTCTCTCATGGTATTTCTCTCTTTCTGTGTTATATTGTGCATGCATTTTGGCACTTGTTAACTCTTTTCTACTAGACTATGAACTCTGCAAAGGCAGAAACTCCTGTCACATACTTTTTGCAGAACTGTACAACTGAGCTCAAGTCATCAAAGGTTCTCCTTAAACCTTTATTTTAAAGTTATGTTGAATGAAATTCATTCACAAAAGATTTAGCTGGCTCTTCAGTTAATTCTGTGGAATAATGCAAAAAGGCAGCTCATAGCATTAACAGCTTTTCTGGACTCTTGAGGCAGCATGATGAGGTGGAAAGAGCACTGGCTTTAGAGTCGGACAGAGCTGGAGGTTCTATCAGGATTCAGTCATGTGCCTCAGGCGAGCTGCTTAATCTCTCTTTTGTCATTGCTACCAGAGGGATGATAGTAAATGCTGACCTGGGTGGGTCATTACAAGCCACAGAGATAATATAAACAAAAGGATTTAGCATAGGGCCCAGAACATAGTAGGACTTCAGTAACTGAATTCTCTTCTCCTGGGGCAAGAGGCCCTTGCCTAAACGGTGCCTCACCCACCCTGGGGGATGTTGGGCCGTGCACTTGGGCCTGCTATGCAGAAAGAAGAACTGTTCCCCTTGCTAGACCAAGTCCAGCAGCCCCAGCGTCCTCTCCACTTGCTTAAACTATTAGCTCCGCCTAGGGCCTGTGGAGAAACTGACTTCTCTCAGACTTTTCTGCCCTATGCTCCGGCCACTTGTTACTTACTGGAGAGGTGGAAAAGAAATTTGATCACAGAAGGCAAAGTAGATATTGGGGTGGAGGGATTTGGCCAGCACTAGAAATAGCTCGAGGCCCCACCCTGAAACTGCCCTCCAGCCCTGAAGTGGAGGGCAAGCAGCAATCCTATTCCCAGACAGGTGGAGAGGGGATGAAAGAGGCCAGCTGGCCTTCCAGTCAAAATGCTGACTTTGATCTCGGCAAAGGATGGAGGGAGGTGCTAGCCCTTCTCCACCCCTTCCCCTTTTCCTTCAGAGCTCCTTTTGCTTTCTGGGTTTCAGTTTATACATTTTTGAGGGAACGTAGTAGTGGGAAGGAAGCAAATAGAAAGTATGAAGTGGTGCTGAGGGATGGCGACTGAAGGTAATGGCAACTTTAGGGGACTTGGTCCCTTCTGGACCCAAGAGTCAGTGAATAAAGAAATGAAAATAGCTCAGTTCTTGTTCAAGTCAGTCTAGCTCAAGGCACCTTTCTTGGCCATTCCTCTCCAGCTGTTGCTCACAGAATGTGAACAGTATACACTTAGATATTCAGTCAATAAGATATTCGGAAGGGCACGTGGGTGGCTCAGTCGTTAAGCCTCCGACTTTGGCTCAGGTCATGATCTCATGTTTGTGGGTTCGAGCCCCATGTCAGGCTCTGTGCTGACAGCTCAGAGCCTGGAGCCCGTTTGGGACTCTGTGTCTTACTATTTTTCTGCCCCTCCCCCTCTCATGCTCTGTCTCTCTCTGTCTCAAAAATAAATAAAACATTAAAAAAAGAAGATATTCAGAAGTCTTAAATTTGGTTTTATTCCTTCATAATCCAATTTTCTCACAGGAAACCAAGCCACAAAACTGGAGCAGCCAATCTTTTTATCCTTCCTTCAATACTTATTAAGCACCTACTTTGTGCCCGACTAGGTTAGTTCATCGGTTATAAAGACAGTAAGACATGTTTAGTAGGAAGAATTATTATAGTAGAGTGTGATGAGAGGTACAATAATAATACTAAAGATAAAAATAATAAAACCATTTATTAAAGGCTTATTATGTGTCAGGCATCTAAAGTATCTCAGCACTTTTTATGGATTGACTGACTTAGTTCTCACAACCAATCCATATGGAGATACTATTAATTATTTCTATTTTAAGTTGAAGATTTGGGGGCGCCTGGGTGGCTCAGTCAGTTGAACATCTGACTTTAGCTCAGGTTATGATCTCACAGTTCGTGAGTTCGAGGCCCACATCAGGGTCTCTGCTATTAGCACAGAGCCTGCTTCAAATCCTCTGTTCCCCTCTCTCTGTTCCCCTCCCATGCTCGCATGTTCTCTCTCTCTAAAATAAATATACATTAAAAAAAGTGAAGATTTGAAGTGCAGAATAGTCAGATAACTTTTTAAAAATTATTAATGTTTATTTATTTTTGAGAGAGAGACACACACACAGAGTGTGCGGGGGAGGGTCAGAGAGAGAGAGGGAGACACAGAATCCAAAGCAGGCTCCAGGCTCTGAGCTTTCAGCACAGAGCCTGACATGGGGCTCGAACCCATGAACTGTGAGATCATGACCTGAGCTGAAGTCTAGCCGCTTAGCTTACTGAGCTACCCAGGCGCCCCATCGGATAATTTGATAGCGGTCACACAGCACATGTAGAGCTGAGATTTGAACCCAAGGCATTCTGGAGATCAGCACTACCTACTGGAGTCTCTAAATTACTTTAGAAACATTGAAATTCCTTTGATATGAATCAAGGGTAGGGCATAAGGAGAATTAGGACACAAGGCTGGAGAGGCAGGCATCAATTTCAAAGTAGGTGCTGCCCTCTCCCCACACTCAGGCATTTGGCCTTATTCCAGACTAGAAGGTTCTTAAGGGCAGAACATTGTTTTGCTCCCTGCTGTATTACCAGTTCCCAAGACAGTGCTTGCACCTAGTAGGTTGATAAATAACTATTATTGGATAAGGAAATGAAAACTTGAGGGGGGCTTATAAACGAGGGAACGTACAGGTCAGCTGTGTCCTTTCTTTTTCTTTTCTTTTTAATGTTTATTTTATTTATCTTTTTTTTTTTTGAGGGAGAGAGAGAGAGAGAGCGCACACAAGTGGGGCAGGGGCAAAGAGAGAGGAAGCAGAGGATCCAAGCAGGCTTTGTGCTGTCAGTGCAGAGCCCAATGAGGGGCTTAAACTCTGAACTATGAGATAATAACCTGAACCAAAGTCAGATACTTAACTGAGCCACCCAGACTTCCCAGTTGTGTCCTTTAGAAGACTCACTGGCTACACTATGGAGAATGGAACAGCATTTGAGGGGAGGAATGCAAGTAGGGAAACCAGTCAGAAATCTGGTGGTAGACCCATAATGAGTGGTATCTGGGTCTAAACCATAACAGCTGTGGGAGGAATGGAGGATTTGAAAAGCTGAAAAGATATCATCAATAGTTCTAAACAATGTATTGGACGTGGAAAGTAAGGAAGAAGAGAGAGTCAAGGATTTCCGACCATGTGGGAGGCTCATGAGATGAGGAATATAGGCAGAGGACAAGGGCTCATGGTAAGGTGTACATATGTGTGTGGTGGGAGTTGAGTGGGAAGAATTTTGAGGGTTAGGATCCTGATGCTATGGTGCTCTGGTATTTAAGAGAGGGGTTGGGCCTAAGATACAGGATGTAAGATTTGGGATTTGTCAGTGACATGAAGGAATTGGATGAGGATTGCCAAGGAACTACCTTGCTGGCAGGGGAGGCTTACCTCAGAGTAAGAAGGGAAGAGGGAAGGAAAGCATCATGAGGAACAGCCAATACTTTAGAGGTGGACAGAGAGAGTGCATATGGCTCTGGTAACAATTTGAGATATTACAGAGAGATTAGGTAAAAGGAGGGAAGTTTTCTGATTTGTCCATGGGAAGGAAACATTTGCTGTAACTAAGTCAGCAGAGGGTGTGGACAAGGCCTGACTGCAATGGACTGAAGAGTTGGATGGGAGGAAGTGCAGATGAGAATAATGGTACAAATATTCTTTTTAAGAGTTTGATTCAGGGGTGGGTTTCGGGTAGGGTAGGTGCTTTAAGATGGGAGGGCCTTAAGTACATTTAAAGGCTGAGGGGAAGGTTGGGTCTAGAGGATGGGAGTCAGAGGCAGCCTGATAGGGATTTAGAGTTAGTTATATTTGTCTTTCTGGCTCCAGAGTTCCACAAGGGAAGAATACTGTTTTATTCATATTTATATTACCTACAGCTCCTAGCATAGGACCTAGAAAATAATAGGTGCTCAATTCATGTTTGTTGAATGAAGGGAATAAAATGTGTTTGGGATTCTAAGAAGAGTTGCATCCAGTAGAGAGAATTAGCATCTTGAAAGACAGGGTGATTGTAAACAGGCAGGGATGGGGTGAGGTCTGCTGAGGCAAGAGAATGCTGGACAAATCTGAGACCAGCAAGTACTGTAAGTCAGCAAAGGAAAGAATGGGAGGCCTTGGATCCCAAGTTGAGGAGACAGAACTTGATGTGCCAGGCACTGGGGCAGCTTCAGGATTAGATCTGTGCCTTAGGGAACCTGGGAGCAAGCATAGAAAAGCTAGGTGATCAGTGTGGGGGCTTTTGCAATAATTCAAGGGGGAGATAACAAAGAAGATTGCTATGGAGATGGAGAAGATGAGAAAGAGACACTGTAAAGCTAGATGCAAGAGGACTTTGGTAATTGATTGGCTGGGGAGGAAAGGAGAGAAAGGAGAAGTCAAAGTTGACCCTTAGGTTTTGAGTCTGGCTAAGTGAGGAGAATTGCTATGTCACTGACAGAGCTGGGGTAAATTAGCAGGAAGAACTAGTCTGGCTGAGGGAAGCTGATGGGTTTGGGTTTAGTTGGGTTTGAGATTACAGTAGAGAATCTGGGTCACTATGTCTAGCAGGCAGCTGAATATGTGATGATGGTCTATGAAGTAAGGTCATGGCTGAAGACTAAGGTGGTAGTAGGTAAAAAGATCCATTGAATAGGCAGAACAAGCAGCCAGAGAGGAATAAAGACAATAAAGTGAAATCTCACAGACGTCGGGATGAGATTCAGCATGAGGAAGATGCTTAAAAGAATACATTTGCCATACTGGCAATATGCTCCTGTGGCTAAACTAGTATTCCTCTCTTCTAGTCAGTAGGGGATACAATAATACTGCTTCTAGTCAGCCCTCTTTTTATAAAACTCCAAGTAGCTCACAAATTTTTATTGTTAACTCAAGGTTTACCCTTTCCTAAAAATTACACTCAATTCCACCAGGGTAAACCCAAGGTCAGTGCCAATCTCTCTTACAGATCCCTGAGATTTTACCCTGCCTTCAGCTGGGGAGGTTAAGCTGGTGATTGTGATGTGTGCCTTAACCGGGAAGAGCATTTCTTCTCCTCAATTACTCTGTGAACAGAACTCATCACAACCAGAATGAATAGCACCAGTGCTTTGAACCATAATATGGTCTTGTATGATGCTTCTCAGCCTTTCCTATATCACCAATTAGTCCATCAAAGAACCTTGGCCACACCATGATGGAAACAAAAAAGCTCTCCTTTCCCGAGGAGGGAAAACATTCCTGTTTTTACAGGAAATTCAGTTATTATATATATATCATTTATGGTACATTTTAAGAACATAAAATTGCAGTGGTATTATTAGGAGTAAATTTTATTGCCATGGCTTTACAACACAAACACACAAAAATAATAACCCCATCAGTTGTTGGATTGAACTGGCAGGAAGCAGCATATCAAAGGCAATTGCTTTTAGGCAGGGGAATGGAGAATTAGGAGTGTCCAGAGCATCCCTGAGAGGTCAGGAGGATATGGCCATTGTAGAGAAGATGTTACATGTGGAGGTGGACATAAGGATGGAAACAAAGCATCCCATCTAGGTTACATCTGTATCCCATCTGTGGTACTCATGTTATCCCTTGAACGCAGTCAGTATTTAAGAACTCTCATGGTGAGGCTTACATAATAGTGCAAAGCAATGTTTGAATGAATGAATAGGCCATGGAAATAGTTTTATTGTTCAGATGTTTAAATGGCATTTTAACTATTGGTGTAGAAAAAAGTTTATTAAGCAAAATAATCAGGTAAACTGGGGAATGTTAGCTTATTTGAACACCAATTATATTTAAGCAAAGAATATGTCCAGTATTAACTAGTCTTATTTCATTAGCTAAAGTACTTAGAGGCTTCATGAACACATAAATATAGCCCTTTAGTGTATTGTGTATTCAGTGAGGGCAGTCCACAGTCATTTGTGTGTGTGTCCTACCTGTGTATGTGCGTGTGCATGTGTGTTCTATTAGGTGCTGAGTAACAGATTTGAACTTTAACCCATAGCTTCGGACTTTCAGCCCAGTGGGATTTCCATTATACCATGAAGCAATCAGCATAGTTAGAAAGAGAGATTTCTGGAGTATTATGGGATGAGCCCTAAATCTTTGTTCCACAATTTACTAGCTCTATGGCCTTAGGCAAATTACTGGACTTTTGTATCTTGGTTTTCTTGTTTGTAAAATGGGGATAATAACAGAACATGCCTTATAGTGTTGTTGTGACAATAAATGTATTAAGTCATATAAGGCACTTAGAACAGAGCTTGGAGCATAGTAAATGCTCAGTAAATATTATTAAATACTAGATGATATTATTATTATTATTATTATTATTGTGATTTATCAACTGTGCAAAGAAACAGGAGTTTTGCATGTAATGGGCAGTAGTAAAACTGGATTTCTTTTTTTTTTTTTTAAAGATGTAGGCTCTTTAAAATTTTTTAAAAAATATTTATTTATTATTTTTGAGAGAGAGAGAGAGAGAGAGACAAAGTCTGAGCAGGGCAGGGTCAGAGAGAGAGGGAGACACAGAATCTGAAGCAGACTCCAGGCTCTGAGCTGTCAGCACAAAGCCCAACACATGGCTCAAACTCACAAACTGAGATCATGATCTGAGATGAAGTCAGACGCTTAACCAACTGAGCCACCCAGGCGCCCCATGGATTTCTTTACAAATGCCATTGACAATGAATGAGAGTAAGTTCCAAAAAGCTTATCCTGTATCCACAAACCCTGAAGCCAGAAAGATGGCAGAGAAATCAAGAAGAAAAGGATCCAAGTGAAAGGAATTTAACAAAATGGAAGAGAGGAGGGGGGAATGACAAATTGGAAGTGGTGGGAGAGAGAGACAGGGGGACAGAGGTGACAGAAGGGAGAAGAGATAAATATGGAGTACACTGGTGAGGGAAGGAAGGAAGTTCAGAGGAGGTGGTAGAAGGAACAAGGACAGGGTGGCTGTCACTTGACTAGGGGTCTCCCTGCAGGTTTCAGTTTTCCTTCAGGTGTGGTTTCAGGGGTTTAGAGGAAGGGTCCTGGCCAAGACTAATACCTTCCTCACACCACTGCTGATCTTCAAATTTCCACTATTAAAGAGAACTCTTCCTATATTCATAAATATGTGCAGGGCCAACTTTGGTTATACCATATGTCTCTGTTAATCAAATGAATATTTTGGAAACAAGCCCACACGTGAAGCTTTTTTTCTTTTTTTACATCAACTTTTCCTTAAGCCAAAGGTGGGAATGGAAGATGGAAGAGTACAGTGATACTATTTTACCCAGCTTGCTACTGGACAAGTACTCAGATGGTCTTGAAAATGGATTTTAGTAGAGGATTAGTAAGTGCTGCCTTGGCTTGATCGTTTTTTGTTTTTTGTTTTTTTTTTTTTTAATTTTGAGAGAGAGAGAACCTGAGGGAGAGGGAGAGAGAATCTTAACCAGGCTTCATGATCATGACCTGAGTTGAAATCAAGAGTCAGATGCTCAACCAACTGAGTCACCCAGGCGCCTCTTGGCTTGATCTTTATACTACTCCAAGCAACTGCCCTCTCTCTATTCCTTCACTGCTGAACTTCTTCTCCTTCTCCTTCTTCTTCTCCTTCTTCTTCTCTTTCTTCTCTTTCTTCTCCTTCTTCTCCTTCTTCTCCTTCTTCTTCTTCTTCTTCTTCTTCTTCTTCTTCTTCTTCTTCTTCTTCTTCTTCTTATCTTCATCTTCTGTAACTCAACAATTCTTTTATTTTTATCTCCATTTCATAGATGAAGCAGGATCACAGAACTAGACTTTGATCATAGAAAAAAGCCAGGACTAAACTCCATCCATTTATTCAACAAATGCTTGAGTGCTTACAATGTCAGTGAACAGTACAGCAAAAAATGTTTGCCACATGGAGCTTACACTGTAGCGGCTATCAGTTATTTTATTGATTACAAAGCATGACTTTTTCACTGCTGAACTTCTTAAAATTTCTCTTTTCTTCACCAACTGACTGTTTCATTTCTCAGACACTTTAATCTACTGCTATCTGTCTTCCTCCTCACACCTCCACTGAACTTTTTCCTAGAAGGTTGACAAAGAGATTTCAGCTTACTGGCAACTGTGATTGGTAGTAGCTGCTTGGGGTACTGTATTGGGAAGGATTCTGAGGGTGTGTCTAGGTTCATCAGGAAAATGTGCCATGATCAGTTTGTCATGTAACTCATGGGGGTACATGGTGTCAGGGTGGGGGCTGGAGAGATGTAGTCATATGGGCCCTATATTTGCCATGCCTGCTTTCCGACACCAAGAGTGACTCCTCTTTGCCAGCCTATTGTCTTCTTTACAGTTATTACTCATTCTATTTGATCTCTTTCCAGCACATGTCACCAACTACCCCCTAATTTGTGGCATTATCTTCTATCTCATCAACACCTCTCTCCCTGTTCCTTCTCAGTCTCTTCCCTGGGTCATCTTCCTTCATGTGTCTCTCAAAGGTAGGTGCCCTGGGTTGTGCTCTCAGCTTTCCCCCCATCTCTCTGCAAGAGTTCATACTTTCTGTTGTTGTTTTAATCACTTATGTGCAGAGATCCTACATCTCTGGGTCCAGTGTTTATCCTCAGCCTCTGGCTTGCATTCATAACTGTCTGCTGAACATTTCTATCTGGAAAGCTTGAATTCTTGGTATGTGATGCTTAATGTGTTACAAGTGGAGCAAATTCAATATAAGCCTTCTCTTCATCTTCTCTTTTTGTTCACTCAGCACCATAGGTGAGTCCCATCATACAATATGCTCCTCAGCACAGGTTTGAACTTATGACCCTGAATGGGTCACTGTGCTTGTGCTTTGTTTAGAAGCACTGGATTTTGTGCTTTCAAAATACCTGAAATGATACAGGATTGAGATATAGAGATTAGGGGATCTCTATATTTATGAGATATTCTCAGTGTTTGATGAGTAATGATTTTTTTCCTTCTCCATTTGTCAAATGAAAAAACCAGATATCTAAACAGGTACAGAAGACAGAGTCTGGCATTCTTTCTCAAGAGACAGCTGGATAGCAAGCAATATGTTTTGGGTATTATTTGAAGACACTCACTGGTTATCTGCTGGGGTAGGATGCAGAGTGGGAGGCGGTGGGGAGACAATGATGAAGCAGACAGTCTTTGGCCTTGAGGAGCTTACAGTCTAGTAGAGAAGGCAGACAGCTACAGGAATAACTACAATAAGATGAATGTTAGAGGTGAATCATTTCTCTAGAGCTATGGGAACACAAGTGGGAATTTTTAATTCTGAGTGTGGGGGATGGGTAATGGATAAGACTTCATGGAGGAGAGGCGTTGAAGGATGAGTAAGATTTAAATAGGAAGAGAGAGAAGGTAAGAAGGGCAGAAGAAGCAGAATGAGGATAATGAAGATATATTTTAGACAAGTCATCACAAATTAATTTATGAGAAAGAACAGAGTACTGGGTCATAACCAGCACCAGCACAGCTCCGTAAGCAAATTTCTTGTCTTCCATATACAGCGCATCCTTTCTTTGTGATGAATAATGATAGACTGATGGGCTTGGCAGAGTCAGGGGAAAAGGCATGGATGGACTTGATACTACATCAGAGTAGGATTTATCTCTGATATATCCATCAGAGTGGTTGCTTGAGGGCAAATCAGGGCTGTATTTGCTTAGAACTTGTTGATTCATTTGTTCCCTCATTCACTTGACACCAACATCTCCTTAGCACTCCTGCATGCCAGGTTCTGGGCACAAAGTGATGAATGAAACTCAGACCCTGCCCTCAAGGAGTAGATGGGGAGACAGCTGTGCAAATTCTAATTCTAATGCTCTGTAGTAAGTGCCATAATAGACATGCAGGCAAGGAGCACTTGCAGTCCAGACAGTAGACAAAGCAAAGCAGTGCTCTCTGAGTCAGCCTCTAACTGATTTCCCTGTCTCCCTGCCCTCCTTGAGTTTTCTGTAAGAAATTCAGATCTGATCATGTCATTCCCTTTGCTTAAAAACCGTGGTTGGCTCCCCACTGACTGTAGGACCAAGTCCAAACCCTGAAGCAGGACACACAAAGGCCTTTACAGTCTGGCCCAACCAACTTCTCCTGTCTTATCTCATACCATGGTCCGGGCTACGGCCCCTACACTGTAGCTACACTGAACTGTAATGTCTCTTCCCACCTCCCTACTCCTCTTTATCTGGTTGATTCTTCTGCATTCCTTGAGCCCTTGCTAAACGTTGCTTCTCTGTGGTACAGTCCCCAACTCCCCCAGATGGAATAAGTTTCTCCTCTGCATTCCCACAGCTTGCTATCAACCTCGCTATTCTAGTGCTTATCACATTATAGTGTAATTGTTTGTTTCTATGCCTTTCTCCCTCTCTAGGCAGTGTTCTTCTCAAGGTTGGGAACTGGGCCTTACTCTTTTCTTCATCCTTGAGATGTGCTATGGGTCTGGCACACAGTAGGTGCTCCATACATCTCTGCTGAGTGAATGAATGACTCTGATATGTGGCCACTTGGGTGCGGTTGTTGTCAGCAGCTGGCATTACTTAACTTGAGAGATGCATAAAAAATGAAGGGCAGCCAGAGTAGCTGAAAAACAGGTGGTTCTAGTGACATCATGAAAAATACAAAACTGGAAAAGGTTGAGACAATGCTCCCACTCAGCCTTTAACAAATGACGTTCCCTTCTGAGCAGCCCCTTTTTGTCTCCCTCCCATTCACTTTCGAAAACTCAGTCATTGAAATGATTCTAATTATTCATGGTTAGTGGCATATCCAGGAAACACTTAGTTTACAAGCAATTAAAATACACTAAAATAGATATATGCAGGTTGAACTCGATCCTGCTGGTGAGAAGGGAATAAATGACTTACATTTTGGAGGGTCGTTTGCTTCCTGAGGTTACTCTTTATCACTCTTTATCTATTGTGGTAGTTTGGTGCTAACATGGCAAACATCTGGAGGTCACTCCTAAGGTGAGTGTGCTGTGAACAGTGCAAGGAGCCTGTAGACTGTGTGCTTAACCACAGCCAGCTGTTCTGTGAGTGAGTGAGCTGCCTCTACTCACATCCACCCTAACATGGGGGAAAAGCTGGCTCAGCAGCAGGCAACTCTGGGCAGTAGGAAAGTTCCCAGCACTGCTATTGGAGGCTTGGCTTCCAATAACATTGGAAACACTTAACCCCTCAAGGCTCAGTCTCCACATTGGTAAAATGGGGACATAAATCTCTGGTCTGCCAACTTTAAAGTGTTGTTTATGGGATCAATGGAAGAAATTTTGTGAAAAGTTAGAGAGGCTAGACAAATGGAGGGCGTTTCACTTTCATTACAAAAACTAACTTTGGTTTTTGGGTTCCTTCAGTGCTCTGGACATGGCTAATGCTCTTTGACAGATTAGTAAAGGTATACTCTGGCTTGTCCCCTAAGAGTTTATTTAAGAATTCACACAAGGATAATTCATTACCTTGCCATACTCAAATTAATGGTGTTTTTTTTTTTTAAGTTTATTTGTTTTTAGTAATCTCTACACCCAAGGTGGGGCTCGAACCCATGACCCCAAGATCAAGAGTCACACACTCTTCCAACCGACCCCAAACCATCAGTGTTTTAATGTCCCTCTAATGAAGGTGGCAGTCAGCAGCTAAACAAACATGCCATTTGGTTGAAGAACAGCTATGGAGCAGCAAAGGCCTAGCACATGGAGTCCAGGTGTCCTCAGAGATTTTGTGCCATCCTTCCTCACAGCAGGCCCTGTTTCCTTGGGTTTGACTCAAGGGAAAAAAGTCTCCCTTTTGCTCTCTGAGAAACCTAGAACATATAGTTAAGCCATTCAGTGGGCCAATGTGATCGGTGCAAACTTTAAAGTGAACAAACTGAAATGGCATATTTCAGCACCAGCTTTTATGCTAAATGCAAAGGACCCGCAAAAAAGTCTGCCACAAAAGCAGGGCAGGGAAGCAAAGGTCATGGGAAATCAGTAAACTAGAGCAATGGTCCAGCTGGAAGTCTGACTTTAAATTATTAAGCCCTAGAGATACGTTAATGGAAAGTCATTTACCTTACATCTGCAAGGGTCCTGGGTTCCTTCATGCTCTGTCGAACCTCCCTGTCTTTCTGTTTACCGTTCTTTTTGTAGACACTTCCCGGCCCTCCCTTCTTAGCCTAGACCATTTCTACTCCTGTTTCAAGACCCAGCTTGAATGTAACATCTTTGAAGTCTTTTCTGACGTCCCAAATATGAAGTTCCTTGTCCCCTCCTCTGTGCCTCCACAAGGCCTTTTACAGCCCCCTGGCCCACTCTGGCAAATTTGTTTACATGTCCTTCTTCCACATTAAGGCTGTGTGTGTGGCTCTCAGGAGCAAGAAGCACATGGTAGCTTTACTTAGCACAGAGCAGGGCACAAAGATGGCTCTCATTCAAGCCTGACTGAACAAATGAGCATTTGAGCATACATGCACTGAATTCATTTACTGGATCTGCACAGGACCCCAAGGGAATGCTCATTAAGCAAAGATTTGATATGGTATACATGCTTCTTCCACACTGGTTTACCTGATTAGTGATTGCCTTGGTGCTGGCAAACAGCAAGAAACCTGCTGGCAGGGACAGCCTGACAGTGTACCAGGGCCTAGGAGGCCTCCTGGTACAGGCTATCAGCTTGGTTCCCACAGCCTGCAAATGTTAGCCAGAAAAGTGCTGCTCTCCACCCGCACCCCTCCACTCTCATGTGCTTGCTTCTCAGGAAGTTGCCTAGCAGCATCATTTCGTACATTTGAAGAATTGAAAACTCACCCATTGGCACAGAGAGGAATGCCTATCAGATAGAGCCTGACCTGGTCTTGTCTCGCACAGAAGCTCTGGCTCAGTAGCCATAGCCTCTGGTTGTCCTGGTTCTGCTAATGATGAGCTCGATGACTTTGGACATATCAGCTTATCTCACATTCCCTATCCCCCAAATGGGGAGAATAATGAAGATGTTGCATGCATTGAGTCAATAAGAAGCTTGCCTGAGATCCCTGTGGACAGGGAAAACAGCAGCTGATGCTGGCAGAGCCTGCGGGGTTTTGCTGTTTTGGTTGTTTCTGTTTGTAAGTGTGAATCATACTGCCTCAAACCCAGATGTGCAGCCCATGGAGAGGAAAGAGGAAGGACAGGCAGGCACCTCTGGCCCAGCCTGCAGTGGAACCAGTGCACACAGAAGAGGAAAGGATGGGATGGGAAGAGAGGGCATGGGATAGGAGGCGACGGCATGGGATAGGAGGCGACAGCATGGAACTGAATGAGATGCTCAGCCGCTGGCTTGCTGACAGCTGATCTCCTTCTCCCTCATAGAGACCAGGAGCAACAAGCTCTGATGGCTATGCATACTGGAGCAGTTTTGACAAATAAAACTCGTGACAAAGTCAATCTGACACATCTTTAATGATACACATAATGATTATTGTGCTGTTATTATAATTAGACATAATGGTAAGCGGCTCCCAAGAATGACTGTAATTATGATTCCTTTTACACAGCTGAATCAAATATTTCTAAGGTCAGTCAGGATGGGGGTGGAGAGTGGGGGTGTCTGGACAAGAGAGCAGAAAGCTAGTTGTAAGGAATTTCTCTGATTCTCCTTTTTCTCCCCTCCCCATCCTACTCTGAGGTAATGGTCCCTATACCCCTTATTGGGGAACAAAGATCTGATGAAAGCTTTAGATGGCTAGTCCCTTCCTCTAGCCAGGGATAGGCCATCCTGAAACTCCTAGGGTTAGGAAATCTGGGATGCTCAGAGGGGCTTTGGGCTGATTAGTCCTTAGATTTCTATGAGGCCTGAAATTCTACCAAGTGGCCTTACACCTATATACCTAATGTGTGGACCATGTATGGATCCTGATTTGAACAAATCCATGCAGAAAGTATTTTTGAGACAAACTGGGTGAAATTCAACAGTTACTGGTATCAGATGATATTAAGGAATTACTAATTTTGTTGAGTTTGATATTGGTTTATAGTTATGTTAAGAAAAGGTTCTCATCTGTTGGAAAAACATATTCAAATATTTATAGGCCAGCAATTGTAGAATAGTATGGCACAAGAGATTTGTTTTAAAATAACTCAATTAAAAATGGGGGAATAGAAGAAATAAGAATGGCAGAATGTTGATAATTGTTGAAGTTGGGTGATAGTATGGGGTGGGAGTTCATTATACTCTTTTCTCTGCTGTGTGTATGTTTGAATGTTCCCATAACAAAATGTTAAAAAAAAAAAGTCACATACTCTAGACTGCTCTGGCAAGGATTCATGCATTAGTGAAAATTAGTCTGATCATGCTAACAACACACAGCAGATGCAGAAGGTGCAGGAGGCTATTAGGAATGAGATTGTGGATGGGCAGAGCCAGGAGAGTGGGCAGTTTTATGTTGGAACATGGGCCACTGTCAGGGAGTATGGAGTTCTGGAAGGGGTGGAGAAATGTGTGCAAGGGAATAGCAAATTTCAGTGATCAGAGGACAGTCTGAAAGTTCTGGAAGAGAAGGCACATTGTGAAAGAAGAGAAGACACACTGTAATAGGTGTTCATGTCCATGTGTTAGGTCCCCCCACTTGCCTGTAAACTCCTGGGAGTTGGGCCTGTATCTTAATGCTCTCTGTCTTCCCTACAGCTCCCAGGACATTATTTATTTTATTTCACTCATTCATGTATTTAAGAATGTTTATTGGGTGCCTACTATAGCCAGGCAATGCAAATGTGTGCATATGCTAGGCAAAGGAGATAGAGCAGTGAACAAAACAAAGCCCTTGACCTCAGAGAGCTCACATTCCAGTGGGAAGAGACAGACAGTAAATAAACAACAAGGGTATATGTCAGATGGCGATAAATGTTTCAAAGAAAAATAATGTAGAGTAAGGTGGATCAGGAATGCTGTGTAGTTGCTCAGGACCAAACTTGCATGCCACTTAGGCCCTTGTAAGCTTTTCCAGGTTCCCCTGCACCTGACTTTTGGTCATGTTGGTCCCCATCCCTGGGTGTCTCCAAGGGCTCCTGGGCCCTTCAGCCTGTATATATACTTTAACCTCACTCGTTCTTGACTTAACTGTCCCTTCCTGCACCTGGTTAATCCACCTATTTCTCTAGGTACCAATTCCTCCAGGAATCTTTCAGAGGTCCTTTCTTCCCATATCCACATTATCCCCTGGGTCTTCTCTACTTCCACATTACCCTTGCATGAATCTCTACTGCAGTACTTTCCATCTGGATTATAATTCTCCTCCGGACTAGACTTTGAGATCTTTGAAGATAGAGAGTATGTCTTTTTTATCTATATAACACAGGGCCTAGAACATAGTGGGGATCCTTATATGCTTAATGAACACTTGAAATGGATGGATGGATAAAAGAATGAATATGCTCCCTAGCAGAACATTGGAGACTTGGGAAGCATCCTTACCTTAAATCAAATGCTGGGGAAGGAGAGGTGCTAGTGTGTGCTCAGATACCATAGGGAGAAGTGGAATCAGTATACTTGGATATGTATTAAACTTGATGATGATGATGATGATGGTGATAATATTCACACTCAACATCCATTGGAGGGATTCTGGAGCCAAACCACCTGGGTTTTAATTTTGGCTCTACTATTTGATAGCTGTGTGGTTTGTGGCAGGTTACTTACACTACCTGTGCCTCAGTTTTCTTATCTGTAAAATGGGGATGATGATAACACTATGTATTAAAATGAGATAAAGTTCTGCAGAGCACTTAGAATAGTACCTGGCATAAAGTAAGAGGTATATAAGGATTTGCTCTTATTATTTATGGCTGTGACCCAGTGACTGTGCTAAATGAATTATTTATTCCTTCATGTACATTCACCACAAGTCAGTGCTAGGCCCCAGGGAAAGAATGCTATCATGGAGCTTATATTTGACCTAACTTTATCCTCACACAATATAAGGCAGGTCCTGTACATATCCTCATTACAGAAAGGAGAAAAGTGAGGCTTAAAGCTGTTAAGTAACTTGTCCAAGGTCACAGATCTCATGGTTGAATATTAGGATTCTATCTCTGATCTGTGTGACTCTAAAGCCCATTGCTTTAGACCAGGGATTGGCAAAGGATGGCCTACAGGTCAAATCTGTCCTTCTATTTTTTCCCCTTGAGGCTATAATTCACCTTTTTAGAATACATATTTCAGATATTCACAAGTAGTCTATGTACAAGATTGTGCAACCATCACTACTAATTCTAGAATGGTTTCATCACTCCTGAAAAAAACTCCATACCCATTAACCATTCATTTCCCCTTCCCCTAGGCCATAGCAACCACTAATCTGTCTGTATGGATTTGCCTGTTCTGGACATTTAATATAAATGGAATTATATAGGGGCACCCTAGGTGGCTCAGTCAGTTAAGTGTCCAACTCTTGATCTCAGCTTAGGTCTTGATCTCAGGGTTATGAGTTTGAGCCCTGCCTTGGGCTCCACACTGGGTGTGGAGCCTACTTAAAAATAGAATAAATGGAATCATAAAGGGGCACATGGGTGGTTCAGCCAGTTAAGCGCTCAGGTCATGATCTCACGGTTTGTGGGTTCGAGCCCCGTGTCAGGCTCTGTGCTGACAGCCAGCTCAGAGCCTGGAGCCTGCTTCAGATTCTGTGTCTCCCTCTCTCTCTGACCCTTCCCTGCTCACGCTCTATCTCTCTCTCAGAAATAAATAAAACAGTTTAAAAAATTAAAAAAAAAAACAGAATAAATGGAATCATATAATATGTAGTCTTTTTTTTCTGGCTTCTTTCATTTAACATGATGTTTTCAGGATTCATTCATGTTGTAGCATATGTCAGTGCTTTGCACCTTTTTATGGCTGAATAATATTCCATTATATAGATATACCTATTCCATCTTTTACTTATCCATTCATCAGTTGATGAAAATTGGGGCTGTTTCTACTTTTGGCTATTACAAATAATGCTGCTATGAAATTTTATATACAAGATTTTTTGTAAACATACATGGTTATACCTCTAAAAGTAAAATTTCTGGGTCATTTGGTAACTTTATGTTTAACTTTTTGTTTTTTTACTTTTTTTTTCTCTGAGAGAGAGAGACAGCGTGAGAAGGGGAGGGTCAGAGAGAGAGAGGGAGATACAGAATCTGAAACAGGCTCCGGGCTCTGAGCTAACTGTCAGCACAGAGCCCAACGTGGGGCTCGAACCCACAAACCATGAGATCATGACCTGAGCCAAAGTCGGCTGCCCAACCAACTGAGCCACCCAGGCGCCCCATGTTTAACTTTTTGAAGAACTGCCATTCTGTTTTACAAAGAGGCTACACCATTTTACATTCCCACCAGTATCAAATGAGGGTTCCAATTTCTCCACATCTTTGCTAACACTTGCTATTGTCTTTTTTATTATAGTTATCCTAGTTAGAGTAAAGTGGCATCTCATAGTAGTTCTGATTTGCATTTCTTTAATGACCGGTGATGTTGAACACCTCCTTATTTGTTTTTATTGGCCATTAGTATGTCTTCTTTGCAAAAATATTGATTCACATCCTTTCACACATTTTTAAATTGGGTTACTTTGTTTTTTGAGTATTGAGTTGTAAGAATTTAAAAAATTTTTTTAAATGTTTTACTTATTTCTGAGAGAGAGAAAGAGAGACAGCGTGAGCAGGGGAGGGTCAGAGAGAGAGGGAGGTACAGAATCTGAAACAGGCTCCAGGCTCTGAGTTAGCTGTCAGCACAGAGCCCGACACGGGGCTTGAACCCATGAACCTGAGATCATGACCTGAGCCGAAGTCGGACGCTTAACTGACTGAGCCACCCAGGCGCCCCATGAATTGTAAGAATTTTTAAAATGTATTCTGGGTACAAATCTTATCAGATTTATGATTTGCAAGTATTTTCTCCCATTCTGTGGGTTTTTTCTCTCTCTCTTTTTTTAAATTAATGTTTATTTACTTTTGAGGGAGAGACAGAGCGTGAACAGGGGAGGAGCAGAGAGAGAGGGAGACACAGAATCCGAAGCAGGCTCTAGGCTCCAAGCTGTCAGCAGAGAGCCTGATGCAAGGCTCCAGCTCACTAACCACGAGATCATGACCTGAGCCGCAGTCAGACTTAACTGACTGAGCCACCCAGGCACCCCTTCACTTTCTTGATAATGTTCTTTGAAGCACAGAATTATTTAATTTTGATGAAATCCAATTTATCTATTTTTTTGTTGTGGTAAGAGCACAATTTATCTGTCTTTTTTTTTTTCCTTTGGTAGCTTGGGCATTTGGTATCATATTGAAGAAATTAATTCAAGGTTATAAAGATTTACACCAACATTTCTTCTGAGAGTATTATAATTCTGGCTGTCACATTTAGGTCTTTACCCCATTTTGAGTTAATTTTTTTGTATACGATGTGAGGCAAGGGTCCAACTTCATTCTTTTGCATGTGGATATCCAGTTGCCCTAGCAGCATTCATTGTAAAGATTAATCTTTTCTCACTGAATTGTCTTGGTACTCTTGTCAAAAATCAAGTGGCCATATGTGTAGCAACATGGATGGACCTTGAGGGTGTTATGCTGAGCGAAATAAGTCAGGCAGAAAAGGACAAATATCTTATGTTTGCACGTATAGGAGGATTAGGAGGAACTTAACTGAGGAACAAGGGGGAGAAGAAGGGGGGAAATGGTGGGGGAAAGGGAAAGAGGCAAACCATGAGAGACTCTTGAATGCTGACAAAAACTGAGGACTGATGGATGGGGGGGGGGAGGGGGGATGGGCATGGAGTGGGGATGAGCACTGGGTGTTATGTGGAAACTAATTTGACAACAAACTATTTGTAAAAAAAATAAAAAATAAAAAAAGTAAAATCTTTTTTTTTTATTTATTTCTAGGAGAGAGAGAGAGACAGCGTGAGCAGGGAAGGGTCAGAGAGAGAGGGAGTCACAGACTGAAACAGGCTCCAGGCTCTGAGCTGGCAGTCAGCACAGAGCCCGACGCGGGGCTCGAACCCACGAACCGCGAGATCATGACCTAAGCGAAAGTCGGACGCTTAACCGACTAAGCCACCCAGGCGCCCCGAATAAAATCTTGAAAAAAAATCAATTGGCCATAGATGTATGGGTTTATTTCGGGACACACATTTCTACTCCATTGATGTATGTGTCTCTCTCTATGCCAGAACCACTGTCTTGACTATTGCAAGCTTTGAAATCAGGAAACATAAACCCTCCAACTTTGTTCTTTTTTTGTTAAGATTGTTTTAGATATTCTGGGTCTCTTGCATTTACATATGAATTTTAGAATCAGTTTGTTAATTTCTCAAAAAAGAAACTACCTGGGATTTTGATAGGGATTATGTTGAATTGGAAGATCAATTTCAGGTGCATTGCTATCTTAAGAATATTAAGTCTTCCAATCCATGAACACAAGATATCTTTCCATACAACAGTGTCTTGTAGTTTTCAGTGTACAAGTCCTGCACTTCTTCTGTTTAATTTATTTATAAGTATTTCATTCTTTTTGATGCTATTGGAATATGAATTGTTTTCTGTTTTTACGTTTGTTTATTTACTTATTTATTTATTTGAGAGGGCTAGAGAGTGAGCAGGGGAAGGACAGAGAGAGAGAGAAGGAGACAGAGAATCTCAAGCATGTTCTGCACTGTCAGCACAGAGCCCGATGTGGGGCTCCACCTCTCATATCGTGAGATCATGACCTGAACCGAAATGAAGAGTCAGATGCTTAACCTACTAAGCCACCCAGATGCCCCAGGAATTGTTTTCTTAATTACATTTTCAGATTGTTCATTGCTAATCTATGAAGATACAATTGATTTTTGTACATTGATCTTGTATCCAGTAAATTTACTAGACTCATTTTTATAAATTTTTAATGTTTATTTTGAGAGAGAGATAAAGAGTAAGTATGGGAGGGGCAGAGAGAGAGGGAGACAGAATGCCTCTGACAGTGCAGAGCTTGATGCAGGGCTCAAACCCATGAACTGTGAGATCATAACCTGAGCTGAAACCAAGTCAAACGCTTAACCAGCTGAGGCCAGGCGCTCCATCTGAACTCATATCTTTGAAAATGTGTAATTTTTTGAGCAGTTTTAGGTTCACAGCAAAAGTGAGAGGAAGAAACAGAGATTTCTCATGTACCCTTTGCCGCCACACATACACAGCTTCCTTTATTGGCATCATTCCCTACCAGAGTGGTACATTTGTTATAACTGATAAACCTACATTGTTATCATCTAGTGTCCATAGGTTACTGTAGGGCTCACATTCTATAAATTTGAACAAGTGTAACAGACATATATTCATCGTTATAGTCCGTGCAGAGTATTTTTACTGTCCTAAAAATCCTCTGTGCTCTTCCTATTCATTTCTCCACCCCCATCCGCAGCTCTTGATGTTTTTGTGGTCTCCATAGTTTTTCCTTTTCCAGAATGTCATATAGTTGGAATCATACAGTATGTAGCCATTTTAGACCGTTCCTTTCACTTGGTAATAGAAGTTTAAGATTCCTCCAAGTGTTTTCATGAATTGATAGCTCATTTCTTTTTTAGCACTGAATAATATTCTATTGTCTGGATGTATCACAGTTTGTTTATCCATTCACCTACTGAAGGACATCTTGGTTGCTTCCAAGTTTTGGTTTTTATGAATAAAATTGCTCTAGACACAGGTTTCTGTGCAGACATAAGTTTTCAATTCCTTTTGGTAAATACCAAGGAGTTTTGTAAGAAACTGTCAAACCGTTTTCTGAAGTGGCGGTGCCATTTTACATTCCCATCAGCAATGAACGAAATTTCCAGTTGCTCCACACCCTCTCTAGCATTTGGTTTTGTCAGTGTTCTGGATTTGGGGATGCATTTTTCACTCCAAAAACTTTTTTGTGGATACTTTAGGATTTTCGATATAAAAATCATATAATCTGCAAATAGCAGCAACTTTACTTTTTTCTTCACATATGGATGTCTTTTATTTCTTTTTCTCCAATTGCCCTGGATAGAACCTCTAGAATACTGTTGAATAGAAGTGGCAAGAATGGACATCCTTGTCTTGTTCCTGATCTTAGGAGGAAATTTTTCCATCTTTCACCACTAAGTATGGTATTAGATGTAGATTTTTCATTGATTCCTTTTATCAGGCTGAAGAAGTTCCTTTCTATTTTCAATTTGAGTGCTTTTTTTATGATGAAAGGGTCTAGGGTCTTGTCAAATGATTTTTGGGTGTGTCTATTGAGGTGGTCACAGCTCTTTAAAAATTCTACAGATATGTTGTATTTCATTATTTAATTTTCAGATTTGGCAACAACTTTGCATTCCTGGAATAAATTATACTTGGTCATGGTGTATGATCCTTCTTATATGTTGCTGGATTTGGTTTGCTAGTATTTTGTTGAGGGTTTTTGTGTCTATATTCATAAGAGATATTGTTCTGTAGTTTTCTTTCCTTGTGATGTTTTTGTTAACTTGGCATCAGGGTAATACTGGCCTCAAAGAATGCATTGGGAAGTTCTACCTCCTCTTCCATCTTTTTGTAAAATGGAAGATTGGTGTTAAGTCCTTTAATGCTTGGTAAAATTAACCAGTAAAACCATATGTCCCTGATGTTTTCTTTGTGTGATTTAAAAAATATATATTAATCCAATCTCTTTTACTTGTTATAAGTCTATTCAGATTTTCTGTTTTTTTTTTTTTATTTTAACATTTACTTATTTTTGAGAGAGAGAAAGATAGAGCACAAGAGCAGGAGGGGCAGAGAGAGAGGGAGACACAGAATCTGAAGCAGGCTCCAGGCTCTGAGCTGTCAGCACAGAGCCCGACGCGGGGCTCAAACTCACAGACTGTGAAATCATGACCTGAGCTGAAGTTGGATGCTCAACCGAGTGAACCACCCAGGTTGTGCCCCTCTATTTTTTTCTTGAGTTAGTTTCTGTGGTATGTGACTTTCTAGGAAATGTCTATTACATCTAGGTTATATAATTTGTTGGCATACAGTTGTTCATAGTATTCTCTCATACTCCTTTTTATTTCTGTAAGTTTGGTAGTTCCCATTCTCATTTCTGATTTTAATAATTTGAGTCTTCTCTATTTTTTCTTGCTCAGTCTACCAAATATTTGTCAATTTTGTTGATCTTTTCAAAGAATTTACTTTTCATTTCATTGATTTTCTCCACTTTTTTTTTCTCACCTATTTTTGCTCTCATTTTTATTATTTCCTTTCTTCTACTTGCTTTGGTTTTAGTTTGCTCTTGTTTTTCTAGTTTCTTAAGGTGGGAGGTTAGATTACTGATTTGTAATCTTTCTTCTTCTTAACATAGACATTCACAACTATAAATTTCCTTTTAAGCATGTTTTCACTGCATTCAATAAGCTTTGGCATGTTTTGGTTTATCAATTTCAAATCTTTTCTAACTGGGGTGCCTGGGTGGCTCAGTCAGTTGAGCCTCTGACTTCAGCTCAGGTCATGATCTCCCATTGACGGCTTCAAGCCCCACATAGAGTTCTGTGCTGATGGCTCAGAGACTGGAGCCTTCTTCAGATTGTGTGTCTTCCTCTCTTTCTACCCCTCCTCTGCTTGTACTCTGTCACTCTCTGTCTCTCAAAAGATAAAATAAAACATTATAAAATAAAAAAATATTTTTATAATTTTCTCTGTGATATTTTCTTTAATTCATTGGTTATTTAGGAGTGTGCTGTTTAATTTCCACATATTTGATAACTCCCCAAGTTTCCTTCCTTTATTGATATTCATTCATTTATGTATTTATTTATGTAATGTTGTATTTATTTTCGAGAGAGGCAGAATGCGAGCAGGGGAGGCACAGAGAGAGAGGGAGACACCGAATCTGAAGCAGGCTCCAGGCTCTGAGCTGTGAGCACAGAGCCTGATATGAGGCTTGAACCCACGAACTGTGAGATCACGACCTGAGCTGAAGTTGAATCTCAATCGACTGAGCCATACAGGCACCCCTATTGATTTTTTTTTAAGAAAATGATTATTTATTTTTCAGAAAGAGAGAGAGAGGGAGAGAAAGAGAGAAAGAGAGAAAGAGAGCAGGGCAGGGACAGAGAGAGAAAGAGAGAGAGAATCTCAAGTAGACTCTGCACTGTCAGATGTGAAGCTCAAACTCATGAACCATGAGATTGTGGCCTGAGCTGAAATCAAGAATCCAATGCTTAACCTACTGAGCCACCCATGCACCCCCTCTTATTGATTTCTAATTTCATTCCTTTCTATCTAATTTCATTCCAAACTACTTTGTATGATTTCAGTCCTTTTAAATTTATTAAGACTTATTTGATGGTCTAACATATGTTTTGTCTTGGAAAATGTTCCATGTGCACTTCTGTATTCTGCTGTTGTTGGGTGGTGTGTTCTCTATATGCCTGTTAGGTTCAGCTGGTTTAGTGTTGTTCAAGTGTTTGATTTCCTTGTTGATCATTTGTCTAGTTTTTTCTAGTTGTTTTGTCTAATTGAAAATGTAGTATTAATATCTCCAACTATTATTGTTGAATCGTTTGTTGCTTCCTTTAATTCTTCAGTTTTTACTCCATTACTTTGTGGCTCTGCTGTTAGGGGCATGTATATATATATATATATATATATATATATATATATATATATATTTGTTACATTTTCCTAATGCCTGAGACTTTCACCATCATAAAATTGTCCTTCATTGTCTCTAGGAATAATTTTTGTTTATAATCCATTTTGTCTAATATTAGTATGGCCACTCAGCTGTCTTTTATTGTGTGCATGATATATTTTTGACCATCTTTTTACTTTCAACCTATGTGTAACTTTGAAGTATTTCTCTTACTGACAACATATATTGAGATCATGTTTTATAAATCTATTTTGCCAATCTCTGACTTCATTGGACTGTTAAATTCATTTACACTTAATGCGGTTACTGCTAAGGCATTATTTATGCATGCCATTGCTATTTTTTTCTATGTTTTATGCTTTTTTGTTTCTCTATTCCTCCATTACTGCCTTCTTTTTAAAATTAAATACATATCTTCTAATGTGCCATTTTAATTTCCCTATTGTTATTTTAAATAGATTAAATGTATTATATGTAAGTGTGTGTGTGTGTGTGTGTGCGTGTGAGTGTGCTGTTTCTTCTTAGTGTTTGACCTGGGGATTACAATTAACATCTTAACTTTTAATAATCTAGTTTGATATAATACCCACTTAATTTCAGTATTATACAAATACCTTGCTACTATACCATTCCATTCCTACACCACTCCTTTATGCTATTATTATCATACAAATGACATTTTTATACATTGTGTACTCATCAAAAGCAGATTTATAATTATTGCTATACACAGCTGCTTTTAAAATCATATAAGAGAAAAAGTTACAAATAAAAATACATTTGTACTTTTATATTTACCTATGTGGTGATTTTTACTAGTGGTCTTTATTTTCCATACAGATTCAAATTACTGTCTGGTGTCTTTTCATTTCAGCCTTCAGGATTCCTGTTAGTATTTCTTATAGGGCAGGTTTAGTATTTCTTGTAGCATTAAATTCTCTCAGTGTTTACCTGTGAATGTCTTAATTTCCCCTTCATTTAAAATTTTTTTAGGTTTATTTGTTTATTTTTAGAGAGACAGAGCACAAGCAGGGGAGGGGCAGAGAGAGATGGAGGGAGAATCCCAAGCAGGCTCCACTTTATCAGCCTGATGCAGGGCTTGATGCCATGCACCACGAAATCATGACCTGAGCTGAAATCAAGAGCTGGATGTTTAACTGACTGAGCCACCCAAGTGCCCATCCCCTTCATTTTTGATGAATAGCTTTGCCAGATATAGAATTCTTATTGATGGTGTTTTTCTTTTTTCTTTTGGCACTTTGAATATCTGGTATCCATGGTTTCTTATCAGAAGTTAGCTGTTAATCATATCGAGGACTCCTTGTACATGATGAGTTTTCTCTTGCTGCTTTCAAGTTCTCTTTTTGTATTTTGGCAGTTTATGATGTGTCTCAGTGTGGATATCATTGAGCTTAGCCTGCTTTGTATTTGTTGAGCTTCTTGAGTGCATCAATTTACATCTTTCATCAAATTAGGGAAATTTTGGGCTACTATTTCTTCAAATATTCTCCTTTCCTTCTGGGATTCCTATTATGTATGTTAGTACACTTGATAGTGCCAAATCAGTCTTTGAAGTTCTGTTCATTTTTCTTTATTATTTTTACTTTCAGCTCCTCAGACTGGATAATATGAATTGACCCAATTGCGAGTTTCCTGATTCTGTCTCCTGCCTGCTCAACCCTGCTGAGCAACTCTAGTGAACTTTTCATTTCAATTATTGTACTTTCCAACTTCAGAATTTGTGTTTGTGTTTTACTTTATAATTTTTGCCTATTGATATCTTCTAGTGAGAAATTGTTCTCATATTGTTACTTAATTCTTTGTACATATTTAAAAGTCCTTGTCTAGGAAGTCCAACATGTAGACATTCTTGGGTCCAGTTTATGTTTCTTATTTCTTTTGAGAGGTGGGCATATAACTCTAGAAATCAGATTCTCTCCCTCCCCAGGGCTTGTGGTTGTTGCTGGTGGTATTTATTTGTTTAATGTCTTTTATAAATTAATTCTATAAAGTTTGTATTCTTTGTAATGTGTGGCCACTGAAGTCTCTACTTGGTTAGCTTAATGTTCAGCTAATGGTTGGACAGAGATGTCCTGAAATGCTTGCAAGTCTCCCAGTCTTTGCCAAGAGGTTCTGTGTGCATGTTGGAGGCACACCCTCAACATTCAGCCAGGCAGTGCATTACTCTGTCTTAGCACTTCACTTGTGCAGAGCTTGAAGGTCAGCCAGAGACCTTCTCAGGTCTTTTATAAGCATGCACACAGCCCTAGCATACACACAGTTCTGTGCACGCATGTCTCTCCCCTAGAGTTCCAAGAATATGGTTGAAGCTTTTCAAAGCCCCTATGCACATCTCATTCCCTAGCTTTTTCTTTTAAGCTTTTTGGTTAGCCTAATGCTTGCCCAAACTGTTATATACTGTCTCAGACAGCTATGCATTTAATCATTTGCATCTAATTGTTTTTGACAAATGCCCCATGGAAAAAGTTTGTCACACCAAATTGAGTCAGGTTGAATAAAGAAAGCCTTGCAAGTGGTGTCTTCCAGGGAACAACCAGACAGGTCAAATAATAATTCTCTGGGAATGAATGAGGCTTTGAAGGAGCTCCAACACTGTTCAGCTCCCTCTGGTGGCTGTTAGGCCTCTCTAGTTTTCACCATTATTGTGGGCTGTTGATTTTCAAGGCTACCATCTCTACCTGTTTTCGTAAATAAAGTTTTATTGTAATCCAACCACAGTCATTTATTTGTATATTGTCTATGGCTGCTTTTGTGCTCATAACAGTAAGGCAAAAAGTAGGACAGGGACCATATGGTTTGAAAAGTCCAAAATATTTAGTATTTGGCCCTTCACTGAAAAATTTTCAACACCTACCCTAGACTAGTGCTGGTTAGTAGAAATATAATGTGAGCCATATGTGTAATTGAACAATTTTTGAGTAGCCACATTAAAAAGAAAAGAGAAGCAGGTGGGTTTAATTTTAAGAATATATTTTTGGGGGCACTTGGGTGACTCAGTCAGTTGAGCATCCGACTTTGGCTCAGGTCATGATCTCCAGGTTCATGAGTTTGAGCCCCATGTCAGGCTCTGTACTGACAGCTCAGAGCCTGCTTTGGATTCTGTGTGTGTCTCTCTCACACCTGCTCTGTCTCTCAAAATTACATAAACATAAAATTCTTTTAAAGAATATAGCTTCTGCACGGCAAAGGAAACAATCCATAAAACTAATAGGCAACTGACAGAATGGGAAAAGATAGTTGTAAATGACATATCAGATAAAGGGTTAATATCCAGAATCTATAAGGAACTCACCAAGCTCCACACCCGAAAAACAAACAACCCAGTGAAGAAATGGGCAGAAGTTATGAACAGACACTTCTCCAAAGACGATATTCAGATGGCCAACAGACACATGAAACGATGCTCAGCATCCCTCCTCATCAGGGAAATACACATCAAAACCACACTGAGATACCACCTCACGCCAGTCAGAGTGGCTAAAATGAGCAAATCAGAGAACTCGAGATGCTGGCGAGGATGTGGAGAAACGGGCACCCTCCTACACTGTTGGTGGGAATGTAAACTGGTGCAGCCCCTCTGGAAAACAGTGTGGAGGTTCCTCAGGAAATTTCAATAGAACTCTCCTATGACCCATCAATTGCACTGCTAGGAATTTACCCAAGGGATACAGGAGTGCTGATGCATAGGAGCACATGTGCCCCAATGTTCAGAGCAGCACTCTTAACAATAGCCAAAACATGGAAAGAGCCTAAGTGTCCATCAACAGACTAATGGATCAAGAAGATGTGGTTTATCTATACGATGGAATACTACATGGCAATGAGAAACAATGAAATCTGGCCATGTGTAGCAACATGGATGGACCTTGAGGGTGTTATGCTGTGCGAAGTAAGTCAGGCAGAGAAGGACAAATACCATATGTTTGCACGTATAGAAGGATTAGGAGGAACTTAACGGAGGACCGTGGGGGAGAAGAAGGAAAATAGTCGGGGAGAGGGAGAGAGGCAAACCATGAGAGACTCTTGGTGCTGAGAACAAACTGAGGACTGATGGGGGTGGGGGGAGAGGGAGGAAGGAGATGGGCATGGAGGAGGGCACTTGTGGGGATGAGCACTGGGTGTTATATGGAAACCAACTTGACAATAAACTATTTGTAAAAAAATTTTTTTAAAGAATATATTTTTTAACCCACTATATTAAAAATATTATCATGTTAACATATAACCAATATAAAACTATTGATGGGATATTTTACATTTTTTCTAAGTAAGTGTTTAAAATCTGATGTCTATTTTACACTTATAGCACATCTCAACTTGGACCAGCCACATTCCAAGTGCTAGTGGTTACCATATTGAGCAACATAGCTCTAGATCCTTGCTACTCAAAGCATAGTCCCTGAACCAGCAACATTGTACCACCTGGAAGCTTACAAGAAATGCACAATCTCAGGTACCACCCTGGATTTACTGAATCAGAATTCGCATTTAACAGGCCAGAGGTAATTCACATGCATATTGAAGTCTGAGAGGTAAAGCTCTATACCACTTCATTATTTTACCTTTCTTTGGGATAAAGGCCCAGTGTACCTAAGGTATTCTTCTAATATAAAATATAACTTTCTGGTTAAGTTGTCATTCTGTTCACTAGATCATAGTTGAATTGTCTGAAAATCAGTCAAGTAACGTGACTGTGTGCCAGACACTACAGTGTCTAGGCACTGTGGGATTTGCTATATGGAAAAGGATGTGCTTCCTGCTTTCAGGGAACCTACAACTTCCAAAGGATGCCTGGAGAATAATGCTCTACACAAGAAGTCCAGTCTTCCTCCCCACTAAATCCTCTCAATAACTTCTTCATCTCAAATGTAAATGTGGCAACTAGGCACTGGATTGCTCAAGGAGGCATTCAACTCAAGAGGTTCATGGGACAGAAACAAAACAGTTTCACTCCATTTGAAATCGGCTCACAGCAAAGGTCTGAAGCAAACACTTAGGCTTTAGGACACGAACTCAATGGGTTCTTCTGAAAGGGTAGCAACCCTGTGTTTGTGTAACAGGAAAGTTATAACATTCATCATGCTCAGATTCAGGAACTGTGCACTCAAGTCAAGAGAAACCTGACAGTCTGACTTCCAGGTTCCAGTGACTTAGAATAGGAATTCCTATTTAAAGCAAAGAAAATAAGAAATGAGGAAGTGCCAGTCCTTGTTTCTCTGCGTAGGTGTTGACAAGCTATTGAATCATTAGGTTGTCCCTTGCCAGAAGCAGCAGAATAAATCTTGGAAGTTGACAAATGGTCAGCAGCTCTGTGTGTGCTTGCACACTCAGAGGCACACACAAAGGGCACACTGTTTCTCTTGGTTTATCTCTTGGCTGTGTAAATATTTCATCTGACATTTGGATTGCACTCTGAGCTAGTTTCCCACCAAGCTGATGGTTTTTTAATCTGCTTTCATCAGCCTACAATATACTGTCTAACCTGTCTGCACAGTGCAGTGTACTCTGCCCACTGGCAAACAGAACAAATGGAACCAGGAGATCCCCGACATACTTTTCTTAGATATCTGAAAATGAGGAATTGCACCCAAACTCTGCCCAAGCCAGAAACACAAGCTATGAGGCACTTGCCTCACCCCGTTATACCAGCACCCATGAGCCCTTCCCAGACTAGACCACTGCCAGCAGGAGGTCACAACACATAAGTTGGGCCTGCCATCCTATTAAGACAGATCTTTGGCTCAGCATAATTGTGCCACTGCCAAAGATGAGGATGGCTGTAATCTCATTCATCCTGGGTAGTATTCATGCTGGCTTCCTTTCAGTTTCAGATGAATTCCTCTAGTTGTCCAAGATGTAGGAAATACTGTGATAACTTAAACCACAAATTACTGGCTCAGAAAGCTCCTATATGGTAATAAAAAGAAAAGAATACATATTGCAATGTGATGACCGTTGAAAACATTATGCTAAGTGAAAGAAGCCAGTGATAAAAGACCACAAACTGCAGAATTCCATTCATATGAAATATCCAGAACAGGCAAATCTATAGAAATAGAAAATAGATTAATTGTCACTAGGATTGAGGGGAGAGAGGAATGGAGACTGACTGCTAGTGGGTACGGAATATCTTGTAGAGGGGGATAAAAATGTTCTGGAATTAGACAATGGTAATGATCGCACAACTTTGTGAATATAGTAAATGTTGTTGAGTTGCACACTTCAAACAGGAGAGTTTTAGGGTATGAGAATTTTGTTTTAATTTTTTTTTTTATTTCTAGGAGAGAGAGAGAGAGACAGCGTGAGCAGGGGAGGGTCAGAGAGAGAGGGAGACACAGACCCCGAAATAGGCTCCAGGCTCTGAGCTGGCAGCCAGCACAGAGCCCGACGCGGGGCTCGAACCCACGAACCGCGAGATCATGACCTAAGCGAAAGTCGGACGCTTAACCGACTAAGCCACCCAGGCGCCCCTAGGGTATGAGAATTTTATATTGATAAAACTGTTTCAAAAAAATTAAGGGTCATTCAATGTTCTCTTCCCTCTTGCCCGGCAAGAGCTCCTAAATATCAGTATTCTCAGCTTTGCTATTCTGTATTCTACTTATAGGAGAAAAAAGCAAAAGAAAGGCATGCAAACTAGTACTAGGAAAGTTATAGGCTCAGCAGAATCTACTGCTATAATCTTCTACCATTCATTCATCCATCCAACCAGTCATTCATTCATTCATTGAAGGTCTGCTACATACTGGGCATTGAGGATAGATACAACACGAATAAATCCTGCCCTTTCTTATGAGGAGCTTATGATGATAATGTTCTTAACATGGACACTGATGTACTCTATTCATGAATTGCCTTTTGAATAAACAAAAGTTATAATATGTTAGTTACAATGCTAGTGTTATTCATATTCCATTTTTTTTGAAATTGGGGTTTCATAGGTGATATCTTCTTTAATTTTCAATACCTGAAGTGTAAACAATATGAGGTAATTTGTACTAATAGTAAAGCAAAATATTTAAAAAGCAAGGAAGGATGCAAGCTTCCTGTTTCCCCAAGATGTTGTAAGCAAGAGTACTTAATGAACAGTCAAACCAGAAAGGTGACAGCATGTATTTCAAGGTTTCCTCCTTTAAAAGGAATTGCTTTGTGGTGCCTGGGTGGCTCACTCAGTTCAGCAGCCAACTTTGGTTCAGGTCATGATCTCACAGTTTGTGGATATGAGCCCCATGTCTGGCTCTGTGCTGACAGCTCAGAGCCTGGAGCCTGTTTCCAATTCTGTCTCCCATTCTCTCTGAACCACCCCCACTTGTGCTCTGTCTCTCTCTCTCTGTCTCTCTCTCTTTCTCAAAAATAAATAAATATAAAAAAACTATAAAAGGAATTGCTTTTGTGAACCCACAGGATTTATTAAGAGGTCATCTCTTCCTTTTTATCTCATTGTAAATGAAGATGTGTATCTGCTGGTAATACTTCCAGTGTTAGTGTGGTGAAAGCTGGTTGAAAGGAACCCAATGGTTCATTTCTTCAGGCAGTGTGCTGTATGGAGAAATAACATTTGATCTTTGGAGTCAGGCAGGCCTGGGTTCGAATCCTAGCTCACACATTAAATTCAGGGCTTTATCATCTCTTACCAGCTTCTGAACTGTTCTTCCTATCTCTCAAAGTCATCCTTTGTGCAGCAGCTCTTGTAAAATCTCAGAAATATTAATTGGATTGGGGTGCTTAGGTGGCTCAGTCAGTTAAGTGTTCAACTCTTGATTTCAGCTCAGGTCATGATTTCATGGTTTGTTGGACTGAGCTCCAAGTCGGGCTTCATGCTGAGTGTGGAGCCTGCTTAGGATTCTCTCTCTTCTTTGTCCTCTGCTCTTCCCCTGCTCACTCTCTCTCTCAAAATAAGTAAATAAACATTAAAAAATACAAGTTGTATCTTGTCACTCACTTCTTCACTGTAAATGCTTTAGTGACACTACATCTTTTATTGGAGGGTCTGAGATTCTTAGCATGACTCATAAAACATTGGCTCCATAGCTTGGCCCCATCACACCTTCTTAACTACATCTCTTATCATTCTCCACCTTATATTTTACACATAATTGTAGTTGCAGGCGTGCATAGGTGTGTGCATGCACGTGCACACACACACACACACACAGACACACACACACCCATTCCTCTACTGAGGCTGTTAGGCCCTTCTAGAGCCACTTTCCATCCTCTGTGCCTGATTACCTTTGAATCAGGTTTGCACTAGGTGGAGGACAGCAGCATACATGGTGCTGTACAGGCTCTCCAGCCAGATGCCCTGATCTAGCTTCTTTCCCTTGACTTTGGAAGTTAAATTAAAGGCAGTTGAGGAGATACTGACAATAACTGTAAAAAGCCCACTAAATGCTAGCATAAGCTACTTTCAAAGTATTTTATTTTAGTTATTTTTAAAAATTTTTAAAAATTTATTTCTGAGAGCGAGAGAGAGAGCATGAGCAGGGGAGGGTCAGAGAGAGAGGGAGATACAGAATCTGAAGCAGGCTCCAGGCTCTGAGCTAGCTGTCAGCACAGAGCCCGACGCGGGGCTCGAACCCACAACCTGTGAGATCATGACCTGAGCCAAAGTCGGACTCTCAACCGACTGAGCCACCCAGGTGCCCCATAAAGTATTTTATTTTAAAAATCTGAGTAACAGATGCATATAATATGAAATTCCAAAGGTAGAAAAAGATATTTACTAAAAGAATAAATCTGACATGCCTTAGACACCCTGTTACCTTACCAGAGTTTTTCTGACTCTTTCAAGATGTAGACTGCTTATGTAAGCATAAAAATACAATTGAACATAGTATGGTAACCTACTCTGTACAGTGTTTTGTACTTGTTCTTTTCATTTAACCATATTATCTTGCAGATCCTTCCACAATGTACTATATTTAACCAATACTCTGCTGGTAAGCATTTAGATTGTTTCTAAACTTTTATAAAGCTACTTCTTAAGACCTCTTTCACTATTCTTGGAGTGAACCTGCTCACCAGAAGAGAAATTCTTTTTTATCTCAATTCTTTCTTTTTCATTAGAAAATGCATTGACTGTGATTTTTTTTCTAATTACAAAGGTAATATATTTCATTTCTAGAAAACTTGAAAGATATTAAAAAAAACACAAAAAGATCATTCGGATTTCTAACACTAGTTAACATTTTGATGAACGTTCTTCTAGCATTCTTTCTGTTCACATATCTATGCTTTACAAAAGGTCTACTCTCATATTTGAGGGGGAAATATGTGATAAAATATAGTAAAAAAAAGAATTATAGCTTACCATGTTTTAGTCACTAAAGCACCTTAAAAGTCTTATTGCATTTAATGCACACAACGTTAATAGGTATATGCTACTCTCTTAATTTTATAGGTAGAGAAACCAAGGCACAAGGAATTGCTCAGAGTCACACAGCTTAGGATGTTAAATAGAGCTGAGATTTGAGCCTATATCTATCGGACTCCAGGTCATGCTCTTACTGTGCTCACTACCTCTGCCAGACTGCAGTGTCTAGAAAAATTGAAAATGGATAGACCCTATGACCTAGAAATTACATTTGCACCTCTATGCTCTACAGAAATGTGCACATGTGCCAAAGGAGACAGTGTAAAAGAATGTTCACTGTAACTGACTGAATTCAGTTGCAAAAAATCCAGACTGATCCAAGTGTCCATACAGATATGAATGGATAAATTAAAACAGGATATCCACACAATGACATATTACAGAGCAGTTAAATGGACTGAACTAGATCTGTATGCACATATCTCAAAAAGAATATTGAATGAAAAAAGCAGGTTGCAAAATATAAACATTATGATACCATTTGTGTAGATAAAAAATTAAAAAACACCTAAGCCACCCACTTCCCTTCTTCATACTAAATCTTGTTTCTGATTACTGTGAAAATGGACTGGAAAGATACACATCAAATTCATGATGATGGATGCCTTTGGGGAGTCGGGAGCAGAATAGTACTGGGGATGAGGGTTACAGAATAGTCAACTTATCTATAATAATTTATTTCTAAGAAAAGACATAAACCTAAGATAAAATCTTTACCAATTTTAATTCTGAATAGTGGGAACCTGTGCATTTGTCATATTCTCCTCTGCTACTATACTGTATTTAACAAATAATATCAGCTAATGTTTACTGAGCACTTACTATGTACCAGGTACAGTTCTAAATGTTTCACACTGGTTGATTCATTGAATCCTTACAGGCACCCTGTGAAGAGTATTAGCTTCATTTTACAGATGAGGAAATTGAAGCACAGAGAGGTTAAATAACTTCCCTGGGTCATACAATTAGTAAGTGATGAGTGTATCTGGTTTCAGGAAACGTGCTTTTACCCTATATCATCTTTATCCATCTAAAAATTCTCAAAAACTAAACAAAACAACACAAAACCAAGTTCCTAAATACTGAAGACATGCAAAGTCGGGGAATGAACACAAATGTGCAGTTGTTACCTGCTGCCATTTTCTCTTTGTATTTGCTATACTACTCTGGGGGTGGGGGGGAGTGGTGAAGGCTTCATTCTGGAGCTGAGCTAGAGCTAGCTCAAAGTGAAACAGCAGGGACCTCGTTCTCTTTTGAGGGAATCAAAACCAAAACCCCACTCCCCCTCAGAAACAAAGCTAAACAAAACAAAATATCAGGAAGAGCAAAATGAGATAGGCCCAGTTGGGGGCATTGCAGGGCACACCCTTAATTTGAAACTGTGTGCAAACTGGAATTTGCAGGAGTTAGCTAAGCCTAGTTCCTAGACTACAAAAGTTTGGGCAGGGAGGAGCTGGCAGCCAAGTAGGGTAGAAAAATGAGACTTTGCTTCTTTCTAAGGCAGAAGTAAACAGGTATCTGGTGCTTGAGGAGTGGCATAGTAGGATAAAAGGGAAGCATAAAGGGGAGAGGGGATATTTCTGTAGTTCCTTTCCTGCTGTATGGTTTTAGAGCATAGAGTTAATTCACCCCCCCCCCCAACTCCCTGAGGTCATTATCAAAGCAGCTCCCAGGCTCCAAGTAAATAATAGACAAGAAAACAGTGGGGTGTTTCCAAGACTGCCTTGCTGGAAAGAGTATGAAGAGCAACAGCCAATCATTTGAGCAGCAGAAAAACATTGGTAGGCTGTGCAGTGCAGTGGTGAAGAACTCAGATTCCAGAGCCACTTATTTCAATCCTGGTTCTGCCACTTATTCATTCTGCTAACTTGGGCAAGCCATCCGTGAAATGGAGATAATAATCAAATTGTTGAAGATATTGTTGAACATCTAAAGCACTTAGAATAGTGTCAGACACATAGTAATCACTCTATGAATGTTTGCTATTATTATTTATCATTATATCTGAGTACTGACTTGTTTCCGGGCTCTGTGGTAGGAATTGGGAGTGGAGAGAAGTATCGAGCACGGTCTATGCCCTTGCATTTAATTTAGCTGGGGAAACGGATGAGGAAGAGAATTACAACGCAGTATGATGAGGTCTCAGATAATTCTATCTGTCAGATACTATAAGCTCTTAGAAAAAGAAGCAATTAACTATGGAGGGGAGAGGTAGTGAGGGAGAACTTCACAGACAGATAACATGGGAATTGGAGCTTGAAGGAAGAGTAGGATTTCATCAGGCAGCCATGTGGGAGGAAAGACATCCTGGTAGAAGGAATAACTTGATAGAAGGAACCATGGCTAGAACCATGGTTCAAGGGGTAGGGCAGGTGTAGTGGGAAAAATAGAATAGGGTCCAATCTAGGAGTATCCTATGTGCTCTGCTAAGAATTTTAGACCTGCAAGGTCTGGAATTTTGTGTGTGTGTGTGTGTGTGTGTGTGTGTGTATTTGATGCAGGGGTAGTATGATTAAAGTTGCATTGCTCAAAAATAACTGATATGAAAGATCTTTCCACCCAAAGATATTATGGGTGGAAAAACTGGAGGGAGGGAAACCAGTTAAGCTGCACTCATGGCCCTGTTTCCAACCCCCGCCTCATCCTTCAGTGTTCCCTTTATCAATCAACCATTCACCCAGGTGCCCAAGAAAGAACTTTGAGGTCTTCCACGACACTTCCCTCTTTTTCACCCCTACATGTAATATATCAATAAGCCTTGTTGGTTCTAGATTACTACAACAGCCTCCTAACTGGTCACTCTATTACCACTGGAGTGCATTTCTCCAATCTCTTGTCTACACAAATGCCAGAGTGATTAAACACACACACACACACACACACGCGCGTGCGCGCGTTTAAGGATTGAACTGTGTCCCCTTTAAATTCATGTGTTAAATCCCTAACCCCCATGTGACTATATTTAGAAAAAGGAAGTTAATTAAGGTTAAATGAGGTCATAAGGGTAGAGATCTCATCCCATAGGATTAGTGTCCCTATAAGAAGAGGCATCTGAACTTGCTTGCATGCTGTCTCTCTCTCTCTCTCTCTCTCTTCCTTTTTCTTTCCCCCTGTGCACATGTACTGAGGAAAGGCTATATGAGGACACAGCAAGAAAGTGGCTGTCTATAAGCTAGGAAGAGAGCACTTACTAGAAACTGACTCTCCTGTACCTTGATCTGAGACAACTGGCCTCCAGAACTGTGAGGAAATAAATTCTGCTGTTTAAACCACCCAGTCTGTGATGTTTTGTTATGACCGCCAGAGCAGACTAATTAATATATACACACATGTGCACATGCACATGCACTCACGCACACACACACATCACACACATACCTGATTATGGTTTTCCTTGCTTAAAACCCTTTAATAGTTGCCTGTTACTTAGTGCTTACAAATCTACATCCTTGCCATGGCCTACAAGGTCCTGTAACAACTGGCTTCATGATTACCTCTCCAACCTCACCTCCTATCTCTAGATTTCCCAGCTCTGGCCTTACAGTCTCCCCTGCAGTTCTTCAAAGGAGCACTGCTTTATTCTCACCAGGGGCCTTCACACAAGGTGCTTCCTCAGCCAGGAAAGCTCTTCTTCCAGGCTCTCTGCCTAGTGGCCTCCACTTGGCCTTCAGAGCTCAGCTTTAATTTCACTGTAGCCTTCCTGATGCTTCCCCAGATTAGGGAACCTTTCCATATCATATACTTTCAACTTCCTCTACGACTACTTGGTAGCACTCATCTTGGTCGGATTTAAATAATTAATTCGGTTATTGAGTTGTTTAATGCTATCCTCTGACTAAAATGTAAGCACTTAAGTTCAGCATTCATGCCAGCCTTTTTAACCACTGGATTCCTGAGTGTGCGCAACAGAGTAAGCGCACACTACTTGTATGAATGAATGAGTGAATGAGACTACTGCAATGCTCCAGGCAAGAGCTGATGTGGGTATAAACCAAAGCAGTGATGCTATGGTGACTAGTATACAATTTAAAGTTATTTTCCACCCCAAAGCTTTAATGACTATGTTATGCACCATGTATTTTATTTTTTACTTGTTTATTTTTTTAAAAAAAGTTTATTTTTGAGAGGCAGGGAGGGAAGGGCACAGAGAGAGGGGGACAGAGGATCCGAAGTGGGATCTGTGCTGACTGCAGAGAGCCAAACACAGGGCTCAAACGCACACACCATGAGATCATGGCCTGAGCTGAAGTCGGATGCCCAATCCACTTGAGCCATCCAGGCGCCCCTGCATTATGTATTTTAAAATGTTAAGCACTGAGTGTTATGTAGAAACTAATTTGACAATAAACTATTTGTAAAAAAAAAAAAAATGTTAGTAGTGTCAGTAAAAAAAAAATTAATTAAGCAAAGAAAAGTCATCTTCTTATGGCCATAACACTTAGATAGTGCTATGGAGTAAATTGTTTCCTCTCTCAAATTCATATGTTGAAGCCCAAACCCGCAGTGTGACTGTACTAGGAGATGGGGTCTTTGGAAGGT
The DNA here is from genome assembly GCF_003009895.1 of Hyaena hyaena. Taxonomy (NCBI): domain Eukaryota; kingdom Metazoa; phylum Chordata; class Mammalia; order Carnivora; family Hyaenidae; genus Hyaena; species Hyaena hyaena. Next base: position 311,945 of record NW_024081476.1, on the reverse strand, counting down.
AATAAGGTTTATATGAGGTCATGAAGATGAAGTACTCATGATGGGATTAGTAACGTTATAAGAAGAGACATCAGAGAGCTTGCTCACTCTCTCTCTTCCTTTCATGTGAGGACAGAGAGAGAAGGCAACTCTATACTAGCCAGGAAGAGAGCCTTCACCAGCAGCTAATCATGCTGACATCTTGATATTAGACTTGTAGCCTCCAGAACTGTGAGAAAATAAATTTCTGTTGTTTAAGCTACCCAGTTTCTGGTATTTTGTTATGAAAGCCCAAGCTGACTAGTAATACATTTAGTTTTGGCTACAGATTATTCCTTGTTTATGTACTGTCTTGTGTAAGTTTTTTCTAATTTTTTTTTTTTGGGATACAGCTTCTGCCTCCCCACTAGGCTAAAAGCTCCTAGAAGTCATGGATCATGCCCTTTAAATCACCAGAAGCACCTACAAGCAAATAGGGCACATAGTGGTAGTCAGTAAATTCTTATAGATAGAATGGATACAACTGATCATGGAGCCATGCTGAGTGCTCATAGCTACAAAGGATACTGAGACTCTGGAATTGGTGTCAGCTTTGTCACAGATGTCCTAAGTGTCTCTAAACGAATTAGGATATTTCCTTCTTTCTATCCATTTGTTTCTCCAGCTGTGGAGTTTCTTGCCCTCCGACTGAGTTTTTGGTGAGTCTTAAATATGATCTAGTATTTTCAGAGCCTTTGTTAGGAAGCAGAGAGACTATGTTTTTGAGTCAGAGAGACCTAGGTTCAAAACCTAGCCTTGTCACTTACTAACACTGACTGGAGCACTGACCCTGTGTGAGGTGCTTCATACACATCAACTGATTCAATCTTCACGGCTACCCTGCAAAGTGCATATGAGGATCACTGTTTTAAGGATGAGGAAATGGAACTTCTGAGACACTGGGTAAATTACTCAAGGTCCCACTGATAGTTAGAAGAATTCTAAACTGTTTGGCTCAAAAGTCCATGTTCTTTCTACCATGCTACAGGCTCCAAAAGAGGATAAAGGTTAACATCTAGAAAGAATAACTTCTTACACTGGATTTCATAAGACTTCATTCACCAGGGCAAAAGGTCTTGCCTTTCTTTGGGGAAACAGAAGCTGCCATCCTAATATTTAAGTAATGTAAGAGCAGTTTAAATTAGATTTTCAAAAGGGACCATGACCTCAAAGAGATTATAAACCATTTTACTAGGCTGAAGGTACCTCGGGGGCTGTCTTCTTTACTTCTGTATTCTTAGAACCTACCACTATGCCTGGTTCTAATAGGCACTCGATAACTATTTGTAAAAAGAATTTACCTAGTGCAATGCAGGGGCCGAAAGATAGTACATTCTGTGGCTTGGTGTTGTGGCCTTTATTTATTAAAAAAATTTTTTTAATGTTTATTTATTTTAGAGAGAGAGGAAAAAAAGAGAGAGAGACAGAGACAGAGCATGACCTGGGGAGGGGCAGAGAGAGGGAGACACAAGAATCTGAAGCAGGCTCCAGGCTCTGGGCTGTCAGCACACAGAGCCTCACACGGGACTCGTGCTCATGAACTGTGAGATTATGACATGAGCTGAAGTCAGACTAACCAACTGAGCCACCTAGGCGCCCCTCTTGTGGCCTTTAGAAAGTTATAGTTATAGAGTTTAGGCCTGAAAGATCCAGTCACGTAGCTGCCATAGTTTGGAACTGAAGAAGTTTATTTCTGATACATTTTAGATTCACAATGAAACAAGATTCCCTGGTAGGAGTTTTCCCAAAGACTGGATCCAAAAATGCAACAAAATGGTTACAAGTGTCCTGGCATATAATTTGCAAATGGTTTATGTTTACCTACATTCTCTGTTATCTATTCCCTAGTGATTTTCAAGGCAAAAATTTATTACTGCCCTAAAGGTTATTGTATAATTTATAAAAATAGTAAAAATTTATATTTTCTTTCTTAACAACAACAACAACAACAACAAAAGAATAGGCAATACCATGTCATGCTGTCAAGACTATTCAATGCAGACAACTCATATCTTTATTATTGCCATATAAAGTGTTTGATTCATCATATTTAGGTTCTACTATAAGACTTAAAATGTAAGGTGTACCCGTCTATATTGCTCAGTATCACTAAAGTTCTAGGACACCAATGCCTATGTCATCAACACAGGGACTATCCTGTTCAAATGGCACTTTTTAAAAATTTCAATTATATAGTGGCCTTCTGAGTAGAAACCACTATTACTGAGGATTCAAAGCAAGGGCAGTTGTCCCTCCTTTTAAACACAATTAAGGTCCAGTGGCATAGACATATTTCTCGAGAGTAGAGGAGGCTGGGGTGACAGAGAGCAGAACTGGCAGAACTGTGAACATCCATTCCTAAGACATAGGCAGAAGTTTCACTTTGTAAACTGATCCTTGATAGAGTAGTAATTTATAAATGGAAAGAGATATGGGATTCATCATTCAGCAAGCATTTGTTGAGAGCCTGCTATGTGCAAGACAGCAGATAAACATCACAGCTTAATAAGGAGAACTTTCAAATCTATCAGGTCTTTTCTCGTCATTGTCTTAAAATATTGTGTCCTTAAAATATTTAAAAATGGCAGTGTTATCATGAGAGGAAAAAAAAATCCAAACTCAACATTATGACAACTTATATATGTCCTCTCAAGTGATGGTAAAAAGAGCTTTCCAACATGCTTTAATGAGCTTTTGCACATGCTGTTCCCTCTGCTTGGAATTCTCTTTCTCTCTGTCCTGTCTGCCTGGTGAAATCTTACCCATCCTTTAGGATACAGCTCAAATATCATCTAATTTGTGAGCCTTCCTGATACTTTTCTGAGAGAATTAATCATTCTTTTCCCTACACTCACAAAGCACTTCATAAGGAACCTCTAGTCTCACACCCCATTGCAATTTTTTCCTTCTCACACTTTACTCTGAGCTCTGTAAGTCAGGAGACACCTCTGATTCATCTTGGTAGTCCCAGCACAATGTGTGTGTGTGTGTGTGTGTGTGTGTGTGTGTGTGTGTGTGTGTAATGGCAGTAGTCAGTAAATTATTAGTGAAATTCCCTGACCACTTCGAAAAATAAATCTAGTAACATGTTACAGAGAATGTTATAGAAACCTAACAAGGCTTTGCACACAGTATGTGCTTAATGAAGTTTTGCTGACTTTGTAGTAAAAAATGGCATTTCTCTTAGGTAAAGGCTACAGATAGCAATACTTGCTAGTCCCTTCATGGCACCAAACAGCAGGCATCAGCCCAACACAGACAGACATCCTTGTGATGTTTCAGGCACTGAATGGCACATGTGCCCCAAACCATCACCCCCATTGGGTTGCCAGAGGGCATAAAATGTCCCATTATTAGTCAGTTCTTGGGGCTAGGGCATTTGTTACAGAAGTTCCCAGGTGGATTGTCTTTAGACAGGAAAAATACATCAGAAGCCACCTGAACAGATTGCGCCTTTCAGAGGACCTGTAGATCATTAATGCCCTTCTCCTTCCAATCTGTAGTCCAGAGAGAATTCAGAACACATGAAAAGGTCCTTAAAAAGTCAAGATCGAGCACAATTTAGATTGTACCTTATAATCACAGTAGACAATCCCTGTCAGCTCAGAGTTACAAATTTTGGTGTTTGCAAAGTCTTATGAGGCACAAATCTAAAGAAGGTAAAAAGATGGGTGAACATTAACATTTGCTTTGTATCAAAGCACTAAAAAAAATTTTTTTTGGTTTTTAGTCATAGCCATTTGCAGAATCTTATTATCTTTTTCTGGTTGCCAAAGAGTAAAATCCTTTTTTTGTTCTGAAAACGGATGTGTAGAAGAAAACTCATTTTTTACTTTGAAAGTTCTACATTCGTGGGAAATACACCTATCTCATACACTTTCAGCATGTAATCACCAAATACTTTTTTTTTGGCCAATGCAGGTACAGAATGGTCAATTACTCCCTTGTTAGCTGGAAATCAGTTAGATAGGCACCAGATTCCCTACACATTCTAGTTAAGAGTAATTCACATGATCCTTTCCTAATTTTCAAAATCAGGATTTAAACTTTTTAAAATTATTTTTTTCTTGAATACTTTATTGTCAAGTTGGTTTACATATAACACCCAGTGCTCATCCCAACAAGTGCCCTCCTCCATGCCTATCACCCCCCTTCCCCTCTCCCCCACCCCCATCAGCCCTCAGTTTGTTCTCAATATTCAGAGTCTCTCATGGTTTGCCTCCCTCCCTCTCCATAACTATTATTTTTCCCCTTCCCCACTCCCATGGTCCTCTGTTAAGTTTCTCCTGTTCCATATATGAGTGAAAATATATGGTATCTGTCCTGCTCTGCCTGACTTATTTCACTTAGCATAACACCCTCGAGTTCCATCCACGTTACTACAAATGGCCAGATATCATTCTTTCTCATTGCCATGTAGTATTCCATTGTATAGATAAACCACATCTTCTTGATCCATTCGTCCGTTGATGGACACTTAGCCTCCTTCCATGATTTGGCTATTGTTGAGAGTGCTGCTATGAACATCGGGGCACACGTGCCCCTATGCATCAGCACTCCTGTATCCCTTGGGTAAATTCCTAGCAGTGCTATTGCTGGGTCATAGGGGAGTTCTAGTGTTAATTTTTTGAGGAACCTCCACACTGTTTTCCAGAGGGGCTGCACCAGTTTATATTCCCACCAACAGTGTAGGAGGGTGCCCGTTTCTCCACATACTCACCAGCATCTATAATCTCCTCAAAATCAGGATTTTTAAAAAACTCATCACTTACTTAGGGAATTTTTATTAAGTGTCAGTAGTTTAGCAAATTAAATAGAAGGTCAAAGTTAAAATCTGTTGAACATAGCTGGTACAAATAAGACTAGTCTTACTTTCAAATCGTTGTTAGTGCTATTTGAACAGTAAAACAATCAACAGTCCAGAGATAAGCAAATTTCCTCAGCACAACCCTCTTCTATCTCTGTTGGCTTGGGGAGGGATGGGTGAGAGAAGGACAATGTAAAAACAAATGGAACTGTACAGTGACAAAAGAAAAGGAGGGCCAGAACAGTGAGTAAACAGTTAAGTTACTTCACTCAGACCACCATATTAAAACCAGATGTGTTGAAAATGTTGGATGAGAAAAACTGTTGTTACTGATAGTGTGAACAAACCCTTTGTACTTTCCTCCCAAGGTAGTATCATTACAGGGTGCAAAGAAGTGTCATTTTGTTTCATTTCACATGTGGCACATTCTCAACAAGTTGAACCGTTTCTAATCTTATGTAATTAGATAGGTCTCGCTACATCCCTCAGTTGAAGGATTTTATGAGCTGCCTTGTTCTATCCCCCTTTGGGGACAGCTTCTTTGGGGCTGGGAAGTAACGTTTACTAACATTTCTTCCCTTTTGGCACCTGTCAGCTGGATGACCTTTGAGAAAAGGAGGATGAGGAGGGAAGGAGTGCAAAGTTCCTTCCCGACTATGCCCTGGTATTAGAGCCATCTTTGTCTCTACGTACGGATTACTCTGTTCTGGAAAGTGCTATTAAGTACACCCTCAAAATAAACAATGAGAAGACAGGTGAATGGGAAGATGGGAAGCTCTTGTTTTTTTCATTTAATTTGTCACAAATTTCAAATTCTTTTGCTTATTAAACGTAGAACCTGGGTGAGGTGCTAGCCAGAGATGGATGTCCTTTAACACAGCTCAAGGATGCAACGTGGATATGCTTTGGCTCTTTGATCTTGCTGTCCAGTCATCGTGGGCAGAGCCCACCACTGTATGCAGTGGCTAAGGCACAACTGCCTTCTCCTCACTTCAGGGCAGAGTCATGAGCAGTCATGAGATATTTGACACCTGAATCAAAGGTTATATAAACACCAGGGCTTTTGCTTCAATGCAGAGGTAATAATAGCGTGTTGAAATCTAGAGTTTTTCCTTCAAAAAGGCTTTAAAGCTATCCTCCCCCCCTCCCCACAAAAGCTCTCTTAGGGTCATTCCTTGACCATTCTGTGACGTCTTTGTGAGGTTGATGACTGGCAAATGCACTTCATGTGGAGACTGAGAAATCGAAAATTAAGGCCGATTTATGCTTCCATTCTTTGGGACTTGTGCATGATTGATTATATGCAGGGCCTAACCTCTCACCACAAAATTCTGTGGTTTTTATCCAATAATGAGAAAAGACAGCTGAAGGAGTGCGGTATACAACAAAAATGGGTGAGTGACAGGGCCACCTGACACCCCCTAGTACTTTACAGTTTATAAATTGCTTTCAGAGTGGTTCTTTCATGGATATGCAGTGTACACTCTTATTTCACCAAAGCAACTGGACTACAGAAATAAGAGCCAGGGTGCTGGCACAGTCATGGAGGCCCTGGATTTCTCACGCTGGGGGTAGGGCAGTGTGTGGTAAGCACTTTGCCTTCCAGGAATAGTACTGCTCTGAGACTCCTCTGTAGACTGACTGGAACAGAGATTAAGCTCAAGGTTCTCTTTGCATTCCATTTAGCAGTTTGCTCATGCTTTCACTGCAGATCATGCTCAAGAATTCCTCTGCCAGCTGAGAATCTGAATGTTGCTTTGGCTGAAAAACAGTATCTTATTTATTCACATAAATCCCCTCCTCTTTTTGTCCCTGATTATTTTCACCCTAAAATGGAAAAGGGGGCAAATTATGTGGGCATTTGGGGACTGGACTGCAGCCACCCTTGGCAATCTTTGTTAATCTTCGAGATTCTCATCGGCATTGACTAAACAACAGTGACTCACCCAGAGTAACACACAGTCTCTCTTTCCTTTAGAAAAGCAGTTCCTCAAAAGTGCTGCTAAGAAAAGTAAAACCAAAAAAACCCCCTATAGTTTAAGGGAAAGAAAAAGTGCTAAGAGCAAAATACTGCTTTAAAGAAGCCTAGAAGACTTTGAAGAAGGAGACGGTGACCGTCTGCAAGCTTGTAGATTTTGCATTGCCTTTCCAGTTCCAAATTTAAGACTTAAACATCTTTTGGCCAAAGGAAGTTATGACAGGAGGAAGTTAGGTTGCCTTAGCCCCAACTCACTACTTTAAACTTCCTAGAAGCTCAGAAAGTTTTGCAGCTCAGCACCCCTGACCAGAGGGGTGGAAGGGAGACCAACAGTGGGAAGGAATAAAGTGAGAAGCAGCTGGCACACGTGCTGTCGGGCCCTCTGCTCATTATAGTCAGTTGTATAGACAGCTGTCTCTTTAATTTAACCCTTGGTCCATTCCCCAAATGACAAAACTCATTTTGCCTATGTAAACCTCTTTTGGTAGAGGTAGTGGTGGTTTAAGGCAGAAGACGATGTAGAGGTAATAAGGGAGGTTATGTGGGGACAACTTGACCAAGACATTTTTTTCCCCTCAAAACATGCACACGAGGGAGGAAGGCTAAGGAGGGCTGCATACAAAAAGATAGAAACCTCTGTAATCAAAGGCAGTCTGGAGGAGGGAGGACAGGCTCTACAGGCTTGGGGACAGTGTTGTTTCTACTTCTATTTATATTTTCAAGGCTAATTGTGTAAATAGGAGTTTCTTACTCAAGAATGGCCATTTGTACATGCACGTGGGTTCATTTTTCCACACTACTAAGAGCCAAGTCAGGATACTTTCGACAACTCTCATCGATAGACAGGAGCTTAACGATTCACCAACCTGGAGACTAGGAGGGTAGCTATCCAAACCATTTTCCCATCAGGTGGGCTTAAAATTGCAATCTTTGAGTATTTAGACTGGAAGCAACTGTAAAGTGCATTCTAGTTAAACCCTGAAGAGGACTGGGGAGAAATTTGAGTCTGGAGAATGGAAGTGAATTGCCCAGGGTCACATGAGTTCATGACGATGCCATTAGAAAGCAACCTGGTCTCTCTTTCACTGGACCAGTTTTCTGTTCACTCTCCAACTCCTGTACCCCCACCTTCAGAGATCCCCAAATGTACCCACTGTGGCTAAGGCTGTGTTTTTCTCTTGGATATTTCAGTTGCTATCCCATGACAATGTTTGCAGACTCAGTGACTAAGCACACCCTTGACCATAAGAGAGGGAGTGCTTATTCCTATACTCCTGACCCAATGGAGGAAAAGCCATACTACTGACATTTGCATTCTGTCTTTGGCTCCATGGCCCACAGGATAAGAAGATCAGGGAGAACAAAGGCAACACTGCGGCTGTGAACAGATGTCGCTGCTTACAAGAGAGTCTTTCTCTGTATTACAGGTGCTAGCCCAAAAGTTTCAGAGGGAGAGAATTCTTCTCCATTCTTCATTTTAAAGGCATGATGCATTTGATGCATACAAAATGCTTAATATATAAGTCGTGAAGCATAATAATGGAATAAACACCCTGTGAACTCGCCATTCACCTTAACAGAATATTACCAAGTCCCATTGCAGATCCCTGCATACCTCTTTCTGGCCCAACATTCTATCTTTCCCCAGAGGTACCCACTATCATGAACTTCCAAAAGTCACTCCCTTGCATTTCTTTGTAGTCTTTTTTTTTTAAAGGTTTATTTATAGGGGCACATGCACCCCAATGTTCATAGCAGCACTCTCAACAATAGCCGAATCATGGAAAGAGCCTAAGTGTCCATCAACTGACAAATGGATCAAGAAGATGTGGTTTATCTATGCAATGGAATACTACATGGCAATGAGAAAGAATGAAATCTGGTCATGTATAGCAACATGGATGGAACTCGAGGGCGTCATGCTGAGCGAAATAAGTCAGGCAGAGAAGGACAGCTGCCATATGTTTGCATGTATAGGAGGATTAGGAGGAACTTAACGGAGGACCGTGGGGAAAAGAAGGGGGGAAACAGGGGGAGAGGGAGGGAGGCAAACCATGAGAGACTGAATACTGAGAACAAACTGAGGGCTGATGGGGGTGGGGGAGAGGGGAAGGGGGGTGATGGGCATGGAGAAGGACAGTTGTGGGGATGAGCACTGGGTGTTATATGTAAACCAACTTGACAATAAACTATGAAAGAAAAAATAAATAAAAGTTTATTTGTTTATTTTGAAAGAGAGAGAGAACATAAGCAGGTTAGGGGCAGAGAGAAGGAGAGACAGAGTCCCAAGCAGACTCCACAAAATCAGCATAGACCCCAATGCAGGGCTTGAACCCACAAACTGTGAGGTCATGACCTGAGCCAAGATCAAGAGTCGGTTGCTTAACGACTGAGCCACCCAGATGCCCCTTTGTATTCTTCCTACATAGACAAGTAGCTCTAAACAATATACTCTTTCATTCTGCTTGGCTTTAAACTGTTAATATAGGTATTGCACTCAACTTTTCTGCAATTTTACTTTTACTCAAAATTGTCTCTGAACCTTTCATGTTGTTATCTGCAGCAGTGGTTCACTCATTTTCATTGATGCCTCGTATTTTGTTGTGTAAGTCTACCACAACAGAGACATACTGCTGTTGATGAACATCTGTTTTCTAAGGTTTTTTGTTTTGTTTTTGCTATTCTGATCAACATGGCTATAAACTTTCTTTATAACATAGTTGCCCAAGTTTCTCCAAGGCCTGTTTCTAGGAGCAGAACCAATGAGTTGTAAAATATACACATGTTCAAATTTGTTAGATTATGCCACAACTGTTTCCCAAATTAGTTGCCCAACATACACTTCTGCCAGAAGTGTAAGTGTTCCACATTCTCAAAAGTGCTCCACATCCTCACTATCCTTAGTATTGTTTAATTTATGTTATTTTTTCAATCTGGTGGATTAAAATGGACTTTTGTTTTGGTTTTCTTTGGGTCATCCATTGTGGTTTTAATTTGCATTTCCTTGATTACTATTGAGATGAACATCTTTTCTGAATGATTTCCTCTTCTGTGAAAGGCTCGTTCTTATCTTTTGTCCATCTTCTTTTGGATTTTCTTTTCTATGTATTGGTATTTAAAGTTTGTATATTTCAAATATTAATACATTGCCAGTTATACGAGCGCTAAGTATGTTCTTCTACTTTGTGACTTGTCTTTTCACCTTATGATATTTTGGTAAACAGAGGCACTTCATTTTAATGTAATTAAATGTATTACTCTTTTCCCTTAGGGTTGGTGTTTTTTACATTTTTTAAAATGTTTATTTACTTTTGAAGGAGAGAGAGAGACAGAGCATGAGCATGGGAGACACAGAAAGAGAGGGAGACACAGAATCCAAAGCAGTCTCCAGGCTCTGAGCTGTCAGCACAGAGCCTGACATGGGGCTCGAACTCACAAACTGAGATCATGATCTGAGCTGAAGTCAGACACTCAACCGACTGAGCCATCCGGGCACCCCTACACTTCTTTACAGGAATTCTCCCCTTTTTTAAAAAAAATTAATGTTTATTTTTTTAAAGTTTTTTTAATGTTTTATTTATTTCTAGGAGAGAGAGAGAGAGAGAGCGTGAGCAGGGGAGGGTCAGAGAGAGAGGGAGACATAGACTCTGAAATAGGCTCCAGGCTCTGAGCTGGCAGTCAGCACAAAGCCCGACGCGGGGCTCGAAACCACGAACCGCGAGATCATGACCTAAGCGAAAGTCGGACGCTTAACCGACTAAGCCACCCAGGTGCCCCTAATGTTTATTTATTTTTGAGAGAGAGAGAGAGAGAGATTGCAAGTGGGAGAGGAGCAGAGAGAAAGGGAGACACAGAATCCAAAGCAGCCTCCAGGCTCTGAGCTGTCAGCATAGAGCCTGATGCGGGACTTGAACCCATGAACCGTGATATCATGACCCGAGCTGAAGTTGGACGCTTAGCTGACTGAGCCACACAAGCGCCCCAGAAATTCTCCCCTATCTTAAGATCACAGAGAAATTTTCCTATATCAGTGTTTCTTTGTGAGTGGGAAGGTTACTGGCATATGGGGCAGGACAATTTTTCTTTATGAGAGGCTGGCTCTCACATTGCAGGGTACTTAGCATCTCTGGACCCTGGGTACCAAATGCCTTTAGTATTTGGCATAATTTCCATCATCATAACAACCGCAAACACTCCTCTACATTTTCAAATGTTCCCTGGGTGGAGGTACTGTCAGTTGAGAACCTCAAACTATATTTTCTTCTAAACGTTTAAAGTATATAATACACTCAGAATTGATTTTTGTGTTTGATGTAAGGTGGGAATCTAATTTTATTATTTTTTTGTGGATAACTGTTTTCCCCAATATCAGTTATTAAACAGTTAACCCTTTCCCTATTGACCTGTGATGCTACCTGTCCTACATCAAATATCCAAATAGGTATAGGTCTATTTTTGAGTTTTCTATTCTGTTCTCTGCCTATTTTTCAAACTTCTGTCCTAATATTACACTCTTTTTTTTTTTTTAAAATGTTTTATTTATTTCTAGGAGAGAGAGAGAGAGACAGCGTGAGCAGGGGAGGGTCAGACAGAGAGGGAGTCACAGACTGAAACAGGCTCCAGGCTCTGAGCTGGCAGTCAGCACAGAGCCCGACGCGGGGCCCGAACCCACGAACCGCGAGATCATGACCCAAGCGAAAGTCGGACGCCTAACCGACTAAGCCACCCAGGCGCCCCTAATATTACACTCTTAAGTACTACAGCTGTATTAGCAATCTTAATATCCAACAGAATTAGTTTTTCTACTTTGCTGCTCTTCAAGAATGCCTTGGCTTTTATTTTCACTGCCATATAAATTTTAGAACCAGATTGTCAAATTTCATGAAAACCCCTGTTGGTATTTTGACTGGAGTTACACTGACTATGGTTGATTCAGGGAGAAAGGATATCTTTACAATAATGAGTAGCCCTATCTGTGAAGAGGAGACAGCCCTGCATTTCAATAGTTTTATAATTTCCTCCATAAAGGATCTCTGGCACATCTTTCATTAGATTTTCTTCATAGATTACTTATATATTTATTGTTACAGTATCTTTTTAAAAATTGCATTTTTGGTTCTTGTTGTTGGCATATAGAAATGAGACTTATCTTTCTACATTCTCTCTGAAATGTACTCCAATCAGACTTTTCCACTTAGCTCTATCAAAATTGCTCTCGGCAAGGTCACCCATGATTGCAGCGTTCCTAAATCCAATGGTTAAATCTCAGTTCTCATTTCCCTTGGTTTCTCAGTGGCATATGACACAGTTGACCACTACCTCCTCCTTATAACACTTTCTTCACTTTACTTCCAGGACAGCACACATTTTTTATTTTCTTCTTAACTCACTGGTTATTCTGTCTTCTTTGCTTGTTATTTTTCATTTCCTCAACACTTCACACACACACACACACACACACAAATGAGATATTCAAAATTACTTTGAACTATGTCAATTCAACATGTCCAAACTGAACACTAACTCATTACCTGAAACTGTGCCTCCCATAGTCTTCTCTGTCTCAGTTGCTCAGTCCCATCATTCAGTTGCTCAGAGAAAAATCTTTGAGTCCTTGCTTTCTCTCACACCACTCAAAATATATCAGGAATTCTACCTTCAAAATATATGTTCATTTCACATCTCATACATTTTTAGTGATACCACACTAGTGCAAGCCATCATTATCTTTAAAAAAAATAGCTTTATTGAAACATAATCTACATACCATACAATTTACCCATTCAATGTCTTTTGGTATATTTATAGGGTTATGTGACCATTGTTACTAATTTTATATTTTTGTTCCCCCTAAAAGAAACTAGTATTCATTAACAGTCACTCTTCATCCCTCACGTCATATTGCCTTAGGCAACCACTTACTAACTTTTTGTCTTTATAGGTTTCTCTATTCTGAACATTTCTCATGGAATCATATAATATGTGGTCTTTATTTGAGGTACTTCATTCATCTTTATTGCCAAATAATATTATATTGTATGGATAGAACACATTTTATTTATACATTGATCAGTTGATGGACATTTAGGTTGTTTCCACATTTTGACTAATATGAATTATGCTGCTACAAACATTTGTGTAAAATTTGTTTGTGTGGACATAGATTTTAATTGGTATATACCTAGAAATAGAATTGTTGAGTCATAGGTAACTCTATGTTTAATCTTTTGAGGAACTACCAGCCTGTTTTCTAAAATGGCTGCACCATATTACATTCCCACTGGTAGTGTGTGGGTTCCATTTCTCCACATCTTTGTTACCACTTGTTATTATCTGTCATTTTTACTGCCATTCTAGTGGGAATGAAGTGGTCTCTTATTGTGATTTGGATTTGCATTTCTATAAGGCCTAATGTAGTTGACACTTTTTCATGTCCTTGCTGGTCATTTGTATATCTTTTTGTATCTTCTTATCTCAATCCTTTGCCTATTTTTAAATTGAATTACTTGTCTTTCATTATTGAGTTGTAAAAGTTTTTGTTTTTTATATATTCTAGATACAAGTCCTATGCCAGATATATGATTTCTAAATATTTTCACCCATCTAGGAGTTGTCTTCTCATTTACTTGAAGACATCACTTGTAGCAGAGAAAAATTTTCATTTTTGATGAGGCCCAATTTATCTATTTTTTCTTTTGTTGCTTACGTTTTTGGTGTTGTTTCTGAGAAACTATTGCTTAATACAAGGTCATGAAGATTTACACCAATGTTTTCTTCTAAGAATTTTATAGTTTTAGCTCTTGAATTTAGATCTTTGATACATTTGGAATTATTTTTTTATATGTGATGTGAAGTAGAGGTCCAGCTTCATTCTTTTGTATGTGGATAACCAGTGGTCTCAACACCATTTCTGTAATTTCTGAAAAGACTATTTTTTCCTGCACTGAGTTGTATTGTCAATCTTGTCAAAAATCAATTAACCATAAATACGAATGTTTACTTATGGACTCTCCATTTTATTCCATTGATCTATATCTATCCTAATGCTACTACTGCACTGTTTTGATTACTTCAGCTTTAAGTTTTGAAATCTGAAATCATTGCCTCAGAAAATTGTTAGGAAGTGTTTCCTTCTTCTCTATTTTTTGCAAGAGTTTGAAAGGATTGCTTTTGATTTTTCTTTAAACATTTGGTAGAATTCACCAGTGAGGCCATTTGCTCCTGAACCTTTCTTTGTTGGGAGGTTTTTGATTACTAATCCAATCTGTTTAATTGTTATAGATCTATGTAGATTTTCAATTTCTTCAGTTTTGGTTGTTTGTGCCTTCTAGGAATTTTCCCACTTCCTGTAGGTTATGTGATTTGTTGGCATATAATTATTCTTAGCATTCCTCTTATAATCCTTTTTTTACATAGTTACCAAAATGTTTTCTTGTGATAAGGACTTTTAAGATCTATTGTCTTAGGAACTTTCAAATATGCAATACAATATTATTAACTACAGTCTCCATGCTGTAAATTACATCTCCGTGATTTATGTATTTATTTTATCATTGGAAATTTGTAACTTTTGACCCCCTCCAACAATTTTGCTCACCCCCCTCCTCCTTTGGCAACCACCAATCTGTTCTGAGTTTTTTCTTTAAGATTCCATGTATAATCATATGGTATTTATCTTCTTCTGACTTATTTCACTTAGCATAATGCCCTTAAGATTCATCCATATTGCAAGTGGCAAGATTTCATTTTTTTTAAATATTTTTTAATGTTTTATTTATTTCTAGGAGAGAGAGAGAGAGACAGCGTGAGCAGAGGAGGGTCAGAGAGAGAGGGAGTCACAGACTGAAACAGGCTCCAGGCTCTGAGTTGGCAGTCAGCACAGAGCCCGACGCGGGGCTCGAACCCACGAACCGCGAGATCATGACCCAAGCGAAAGTCGGACGCTTAACCGACTAAGCCACCCAGGCGCCCCAAGATTTCATTTTTTTTAATGGCTGAATAATATTCTGGCATGTGCATATGCATGAGTGTGTGTGTATGTGTGGAAACAACCTACTTGTCCACTGATGGATGAATGTATAAAGAATATGTGATACCTATATTCAAATTAGTGTATTCATTTTCTTTGGATAAAAACCAAGAAGAATCCCATGAGTTGCTGGATCGAATTGTATTTGTATTTAAAAATTTTTTAACATTTATTCATTTTTGAGAGAGAGACAGAGAGACAGAGCACGAGCAGGGAAGGTGTAGAGAGAGAGGAGACACAGAATCTGAAGCAGATTCCAGGCTCTGAGCTGTCAGCACAGAGCCCAACATGGGGCTCAAACCCACAAACTGTGAGATCATGACCTGAGCTGAGGTCGGACGCTTAACCAACTGAGCCACCCAGATGCCCCATCAAATCATAGTCTTATTTTTTAATTTGAAGAACATCCATGCTGTTTTCCAAAGTGTTTGCACCAATTTCCAATTCCACCAAGAGTGCACAAGGGTTTCCTTTTTTCCACATTGTCTTCAAAACTTGTTATTTCTTGTCTTTTTGATAATAGACATCCTGACAGATGTGAGGTGGTATTTCATTGTGGTTTTGATTTGCATTTCCCTGATGATTAGTGATGCTGAGTACCTTTTTTTGTACCTGTTGGCCATGTGTATGTCTTTGGAAAAATGTCTATTCAGATTCTCCGCCCATTTTTTAATTAGTTATTTTTGCTATTGAATGATCCTTTTTTATTTCTGTAAAATTGGCTTTCATTTCTGAATTTAGTATAGTAATTTGAGCTTGTCTCCTTTCCCCTACTCCATGTGCCTAAAGTTTGTCAATTTTGTCAATATTTTTATAAAACAACTTCTGGTTTCATTGATTTTTCTCTATTTTTCCCAATTCTCTATTTCGTTTATTCCTCTTTAGTCTTTTTATTATTCATTTATTATTTATTTTTAATTTTATTATTAATTATTACTTTTTAGGTAGGCTTCATACCCAGTGTGGAGCCCCATATGGGGCTTGAACTCACAAGTCTGAGATCAAGACCTGAGCTGAGATCAAGAGTTAGATGCTTAACCGACTGAATCACTAAGGTGCCCCTCTAACCTTTTTAATATCCTTTCTTCTGCTTGATTTGGGTTTAGATTGATCTTCTTTTTGGGGTTTCACAAGGTGAAAGGTTAGGTTGTTGATTTGAGATCTTTCTTTTTAACATAAGTGTTTATAGCTATAAATTTCCCTCTGAGCACTGGTTTAGCTGCATCCAAGAAGTTTTGGTATGTTGTTTCTTCATTTTCACTCAGAGTATTTTCTAACTTCTCTTGTAATTTCTTCTTTGACCCATCGGTTTTTTAGGTTTGTTAATGTTAGTATTCTTTAATTTCCACATATTTATGAATTTCCAAATTTCCTTCTGTTACTGATTTCTACTTTCATTCCACTGTGGTCAGAAAACAAACCTTGTATGATTTTGTTCCTTCTATGTTTTATGACCTAGCTAATGGTCTATTCCAGAAACTAATCCATGTACACCTGAGAAGAATGTGTATTCTGCTATTTTTCAGTGGAATGTTCTTAGATGCATGTCAGGTCTAGTTTAGTGTTGTTCAAGTCTTTTATTCCCTTGATCTTTTGCATAGTTGTTCTATCCATTATTGAAAGTGAGTACAGAATTCTCAGATTATTAGTGTTTGTCTCTTTCTCCCTTCCATTGTGTACACGTACTGCTTCATGCATTTTGGGGCTTTGTTGTTAGGTGCATATGTGTTTATACTTCTGTCTTCCTGACAGATTGACACTTTCATCATTATGAAATGTTCTTCTTCATCTCTAGAATATTTTTTTGTTATAAAGTCTATTTTTTGATGTTAGTCTCACCATTTCAGCTTTTATATGGTTGTTGTTTGCATGGTTATCATTTTCTGTCCTTTTATTTTCAAACTTTCTGTATTTTTGAATGAAAGGTGTGCTTCCTGCAAGCAGTGTATTGTTTGCTCTTGTCTATTTTTAATTCAGTCTGATAATATCTGTCTTTTGACTGAATGTTTAATTCACTCATATTTAGTAATATTGATATGTTTGAATTTACATTACCATTTTGCTTTTGTTTTCTATGTCACATGTCTTTTGGTTTTTGTTATCTTCCTTTGTATAGGTATCTTCTTTTTTTTTTTTTAATGTTTTATTTACTTCTAGGAGAGAGAGAGAGAGAGACACCGTGAGCAGGGGAGGGTCAGAGAGAGAGGGAGTCACAGACTGAAACAGGCTCCAGGCTCTGAGTTGGCAGTCAGCACAGAGCCCGACACAGGGCTCGAACCCACGAACTGCGAGATCATGACCTAAGCAAAAGTCGGACGCTTAACCGACTAAGCCACCCAGGCGCCTCTATAGGTATTTTCTTATATAAATTTTTTATTCCTCTCATGATTTTTAATTTCTTTATTTTTGTGTTATTAGTGGTTTCTCTAGGGCTTATAATATATATCTTATTAGTATCTACCTCAGATTTATACTTAGTTCCAGTGAAATATAGACATTTAATTTTTTTGAAATATAGACATTTTAAATAGCTCCATTGCCTCCTCCTCTTTTTAATCTTATCATTATGCATACATATATATCTGTATATGTTACAAACCGAACAATATATTGTTGTAATTATTACTTTATATAATTTTGTCTTTTAAAAAGACTGAGAGAAGAAAAGAAAACAAATACATATTTTAAGTGTTTCTTAATATTCTTATTTACTCTTGTGGTTCTTTTCATTTCTTCCTGTGGATTTGAGTTACTATCTAGTGTCATTTTCTTATTTCAATACTGCTTTGTTCCCATTCTCTTCCTTCATGCTGTTACTGTCAAACGTATTATATTTCTGTATATTATAATCCCCACACGTTTATTCAGTTGCTTTTTAAATCAGTCAAGAGAGGAAAGGGGGTGGCGCCTGGGTGGTTCAGTCGGCTAAGCGTCCAACTTCGGGTCAGGTCATAATCTCACGGTTCGTGGGTTCGAGGCCCGTGTCGGGCTCTGTGCTGACAGCTGGCTCAGAGCCTGGAGCCTGTTTCAGATTCTGTGTCTCCCTCTCTCTCTGACCCTCCCCTGCTCACACTGTCTCTCTCGCTCCCTCTTAGAAATAAATAAAACATTTTTAAAAAAAAGAGAGAGAGGAAAGGGGAAGAAATATGTAATTATACTGACTTTTCTAATTACCCACATAATTACTTTCACCAGCATTCGTTGTTTTTCGTATGGATTCACATTACTGTCTGACATCACTTGCTTCTATCCTAAAGAATTTCATTAGTATTTATTTTAAGAAAAGTATGCTAGCAATGAATTCTCTCTGTTGCTGCTGCTGCTGTTGCGGTTGTTGTTGTTTTTTCATTTAGGATTGTCTTTATTTCACCTTTATTATTGCTAGATATATAATTCTTGGTGGGTTTTTTTTTTTTTTATTTCAACAGTTTGACTTCCTGTCTTCTTGTCTCCATTGTTTCTGAAAGGAAGTCAGTTATTAATCTTATTGGGGTTCCCTTGTATGAAATGAGTCTTTTTTTTTTTTCTGTTCCTGCTTTCTTATTTTCTCTGTTTTTCAACACATTAATGTGATGACTCTGGGTATGATCTCTTTGTCTTAGAATTATTTGCGTTTCTTGGGTGTGTAGACTGACGTTTTTCATCAAATTTGAGAGGTTTTCAGCAATTATTGCTTTGAATACCTTTTTCTGTCCTTTTTGTGTTCTCTTCTCTTTCTAGTACTACTATTGTGCGTATGTTGATGCACTGAGTTACATCCCTCATTTCTCTGAGGGTCTGTTCATCTTTCTTCATTTTTTTCTCTGTTCTTCAGATTGCATAATGTCTATTGATATATCTTTAAGCTCACTGATTAGTTCTTCTGTCAACTCAAATCTACTGTAGACTTCCTTCTAGCAAATTTTTCATTTGTTATTGTGCTCTTCAAGTCCAGAGCATTCATTTGGTTCTCTTCTTCTTCTTTTTAATAGTTTCCATCTCTTTATTGATAATCTTTATTTGTTGAAACATTGCCATCATACTTTCCTTTACTTCTTTAAGCATGGTTACCTTTAGTGCTTTGAACATACTTATAAGAACTTCTTTGAAATCTTTGTCTAAGTGCGCTGCCTGAACCTCTTCAAAGAGCATTTTTATTGCTTGTCTTTTTTCTTTCTCTATGTATGGGTCACATTTTCCTGTTTTTTATTTTTTTCATGTCTTGTAATTGTATTTGAAACCTGGACATTTGAGATAATATACATTAGGAACTCTGGGATATTGATTCCCCACTTCATCCCAGGGGTAGTGGCTGTTAATTGATTGGTTATTTGCTTAATAACTTGTGTGAATTTTGTGAAGTTTATTCTCCCTGAACTGTGAAGTTTCTGATATGTGTGCTCAGATTTTCTTTCTTGTCTTTATCTTTTAGCCTGACTACCCTGGGTTGGCACAAGCCACTATTGCCAAGGTTGTGCTTAAGCCTCATAAACTAGTTAGATTTTTAACTGTTGGATCTTTTTTTATTTGGAAGCTGCCATCACCATTCAGAAAGATTATATTTTTTGCCCCCTGTTCAACCAGGGGCTAGCAGAGTAAAAACTGAAGTTCTTAGATAGTCTACATGGCCTTACATGTCTGGCTCCCTGTTAAATCTCTGATGTCAACAACACACGCTGGTGTGGTTTTGGTATTAAGGTTATACTCTAGTCCCACAGATAAGCTTGGAAATGCTCCTTTTTTTTCTATTCTTCGGAAGAATTTTCATAATATTGGAATTATTTCTTTTCTGAATATTTGATAAAACCAGCTAGACTTAGTGGTTCTCCTTGTGGTAATATTTTAATTACTGACTGAATTTATTTAGTGGTTATATAACCACTCATGTTTTCTATTTCCTTTTTATTTTATTATTATTATTTTTTAATATTTTTATTTATCTCTAGGAGAGAGAGAGAGAGAGAGGGACAGCGTTAGCAGGGGAGGGTCAGAGAGAGAGGGAGTCACAGACTGAAACAGGCTCCAGGCTCTGAGCTGGCAGTCAGCACAGAGCCCGACGCGGGGCTCGAACCCACGAACCGCGAGATCATGACCTAAGCGAAAGTCGGACGCTTAACCGACTAAGCCACCCAGGCGCCCCATCTATTTCCTTTTTAATCAGTTTTGGTAGTTAACATTTTCTAGTTATTTGTTCATTTGCTCTACACTTTTTAAATTATTGACATGAAGTGGCTCAAAGTATTTGCTTAGTAAAGTTTTAATCTACTACATATGTAAGAATGACACCCTTTTCTAATAATGTTTATGTGGACTTTATTTCTTTTTTTCTTGATCAATATTTCCTCAGGTTTGTCAATTTATTTACCTTTTAAAATAACTAATTCCTGGTTTTGATGATCTTTTCTACATTGCTTTGTTTTGAAAAGTTTATTTATTTATTTTGAGAGGGCAAGCACACGCATGAGGCAGAGGAGAGTCAGAGAGAGAGGGAGAGAGAAAAATCCCAAGCAGGCTCTGCATTGTCAGCAAGGAGCCTGACATGGGGCTCAGTCCCACAAACCTTGAGATCATGACCTGAGCCAAAATCAAGAGCTGGACACTTAACTGACTGAGCCACCCAGGCACCCCTACATTGTTTTCTACCTTAATACATGTTTCCTTTGTGTCTATAATTTTCTTTTGTTTTCTTTGGATTGATTCTATTGTTCATTATCTAATTTCTTAAGTTGAATGCTAAGCTCATTAGCTTTCAACCCTTCTTTTTTATTATATGCACTTAAGGCTATAAACATTCCTCTAACCATTACTTCAGGTGCAATGTATAAGCTCATTTCTAAATATTTTCTAATTTCTGTTAAGATTTCTTCTTTGACCCAAAGGATTATATAAAAATGTATTTTTAAATTCCAGAAGTGTATTTTAAGGAAGAACTATATATTTAAATTTATTTATATTGCCTTATTTTATGCCATGGGTTTCACTTTTACTGTGCTTTTCCCCCCTCTGTTTGAATTACCTGATTTTTTCCCTCAGTCCATTTTTCCACTTCTATTAGTAAGAAAGATACTCATCCTTTTTCTATTCTACCCTTGAAATTAAAACATGTTTACTTTAATTCAATAAAATCTAGAGTTAATTAAGATATTTACTCTTTTTGCAAGGGAACCCTTAGAATGTTTTGTTTCTAATCTTCAACAACATGACTTCCTATTGTGAAGCCTTTAACTTTTGTGTTTTTTGCCTTCTTTTAATCCCACAAATTATAAATTACTAATATTACCCACGTTTCACTTTTTTCATTCTACTTAAAATTTCTTCTTATGTCTCAGAACTTCCTTTTTGAATAATTTTCCTTGTTTAGTAACAAGTGGTGATAAAGTCTTTCAAAAGTTTTTTATATTAAAATGTTTTCATGTTGCCTTTATCCTCCAAAGATAGTTTCAAAGAAAAATGAATCTAAGATAAAAATCATTTTCTCTAAGCACTTTCAAAATTATATTTTAACTCGACTTTCATTGTTGCTATTAGTCTAATTGTTCTTCTTTCCTACATGATTGGTCTTTTCCTTCCATCATGTTTTAAGATTTTTATCTTTGTCTCTGTTGTTCTTCAGTCAACTCTGATGCATGTAAATACTATTTTCTTTTTCTTTATCCTGCTTGGAATTTCTTAGTCTTCTTGAACCTGCAGATTGTTGTTTTTTGAAAATTCTGGAAAGTTTTCAGGTATGATTTATCTGAAAGTTTCTCCTCCCCTTTCTATTATTTCTTTTTAGAATTCTAAAGAGATTAATGTTGGACCTTCTAGCTCTACCTTCTGTATTTCTTAACCAATAATATTTTACATCTTTTTGTATCTCTGTGCTATATTCTGTGATTTCTTCAGATCTATTTTCCAGTTTCCTAATTTCTCTTCTACTGATGCATAAACCTTCATTGAGGTTTCTAAGGTCAATTATATTTTTCATTTATAGGTATTATGTTATTTTTCAAGCCTAGCCGGTTATTTTTTTTTATTTTTTAAATGTTTTATTTATTTCTAGGAGAGAGAGAGAGAGAGACAGCGTGAGCAGGGTAGGGTCAGAGAGAGTGGGAGTCACAGACTCCGAAACAGGCTCCAGGCTCTGAGCTGGCAGTCAGCACAGAGCCCGATGCGGGGCTCGAACCCACGAACCGCGAGATCATGACCTAAAAGAAAGTCGGATGCTTAACCGACTAAGCCACCCAGGCGCCCCGAAGCCGGTTATTTTTTATAGTCTCTTGCTCTTTGCTCTGGACTTTTTTATTTCTTTAAACATGTTTAACATATGTATTTTATATTCTGTATACAGTTTCAATATCTAAAATCTGTGTGGGTCTGGTTATGTTTTATCTTTTTTTCCCTGTTAATTTCTCCTCACTGGTAGTTGTTTGTGTGTGTGTGTGTGTGTGTGTGTGTAAGTTGTGACTCAATTGTGAAGTTGTGCTTGTCAGAACTCTCTGTGGGATTTCCATGAGGCCTGGAAATAAGGGTGTTTTCTCCCATGAAAGATTTTCATTTGATTTTTCCTGGTGCTTGAGGTATCACAGACTTAGGTCTACTTTAAATTAAAATTTTTAGCTTGTGGCTTTTTGGACTATTCACATGGTATATATTCAGGCTCCAAACTCAGGTGCCACTGAAACTCAGGAAGGTATTTTTTTATTTTTTATTCCACCCAAGGCTAATACTTAGATTAAAATTTTTCCTTATACTCTATTCCTTCCCTCCAGCTGTAGAGCTGTGCTGACAAATCACTAGCCACATGTAACTACTAAATTTAAATTAACTGAAATAAAATAAAAATTCAGTTCCTCAGTTTCACTAGCCACATTTCAACTGCACAATAGCCACATATGGCTAGTGGTTGCTGTATTGGACAGTTCAGATATAGGACATTTCAGTCATGAGAGAAAGTTTTAATGAATACTGGTGCTCTAGAATATTTTGACTTACATATGCCCCCAGGGTGTGTTGTGGGTTCAAAGCTAGGTTGCATCCTTGAATAAACTCTTGTTAATCTGTGTTTTTATTCTGTTTGCTTTCAAAGACGCAAATTAAAATTATTGTAATTTCATTGGGAAAAAAAGATGTCCACGTCGTAATCTCTTTAACCTGTGAATATGCTACTTTACATGGCAAAATGGATTTTGTAGACATGATTCAGTTATCTTGAGATGGGGAGATTATTCTGGATTTTTTGGGTGAGATCAATATAATCACAAGTGCCCTAATAAGGAAAATAAGAAAGCAGAAAAGACACAATCAGAGAGGTGATGTGGTGACAGAAGCAGAGGTTGGAGTGATGCACTTTGAAGATGGTGGGAGACACAAGCCAAGAAATGAAGGAGACCTCTAGAAGCTGGAAAAGGCAAGGAAACATATTCTTCCCTAGAACCTACAGAAGGAATGTAGTCCTGTGACCCATTTTAGATTTCTGACCTCCAGAATAGTAAACGAATAATAAATTTGTGCTGCTTAAAACCATTAACTTCGTGGTAATTTGTTACAATAGCCATACGAGACTGAAACAAACTATGAAAGGGGCCAGTTAAGAAAGGCTTTGTTTTAATATACCAGAAACATGTGGCTGCCTTATGGCACTAAATTATCATTCCTGCATCTCCTCATTTCCCTTCCTATATATCTACTTGGCTCTAAGGGCACAAGGCTCATGGCAAACAAATTTTAAGGAGAGAATGATATAGGAACTTATACTCTCATTCGTTTATTCAATAAATATAAAAATATACTGAGCATTTATCAGGTTCTAAGCACTGCTTTAGGTGTATGGCATACATTAATGGATAAGAAAAGAAAAATCCCTGTCTTCAAGAAGCTTACATTCTAGAGGAGGGGCAGAATTGATGAACAATAAACATAATAAATAAGTAAATTACACAGTATGCTAGCAGATGATTAATTCCACAAGTAGAAAAAATAGAAAAGGGGTGACAGTGAGTAGTCAGGGAGAGGGGATGAGCAGCTGTAATATTAAATATGGTTGTCAGGGTAAGTCTCATTGAAATAGTGACAATTGAGTAAAGACTTGAAGGAAGTGAGGTGGTTTGTCATGTAAACATCTGGTGGAAAAGCATTCTAAGCAGAGGGAATATTCAGTGCAAAATATTGAAGTGGGAGCATGCCTGGTACCTTCCAAAAACAGCAAGTAGGCCTGTGTGGTAGAAAACAGAGTAGTAGGAAATGAGATCAGAGAAGTTATAGAGGCCAGATAGTGTAGGGCCATGTAAACCACTGCAAGGACTTAAGCTTGACATTGAGGATGAGCCCTGAGGTTTTGGGTAGACAACTGTACAATTAGCATAACTCTCAGAATACATAGGAAGAGATAATAGCTATTAGAGAATGAACACATTTCTAGATGCTGTGAGTGGCAAGTTGATTTGGTTCTGAGCACCACCCTTTTTATGTCCACTAGTTTCCTGGGCTTTTCTGCTTGTATATTGGTGACTCACATTCAAATTGCTCTAAAATAAACTCATGATATTCAGTCCTAAATCCTTTCCTCCTCTTCTGTTCCCTATCCCGGTTAATGCTATCCCACTAGAAATCTTGGAGTTATCTCCTGATTCTGCTTTCTCCCACTCTGTTATTTCAAACTAGATTCCCAACCTTGTCAGTTTTACTTTAGATATGTCCACTTCTTCATTCCCTCTGCCCGCACCTTGGTTTAAACTCTCATCTCTCATGGTACTACTGTAATCACCTTCATGGTTCTATAG
Source organism: Hyaena hyaena (assembly GCF_003009895.1). NCBI lineage: Eukaryota > Metazoa > Chordata > Mammalia > Carnivora > Hyaenidae > Hyaena > Hyaena hyaena. The sequence goes on along the minus strand of NW_024081476.1, from coordinate 287,373 downwards.
CCTGTCTACCAACTTCACTGTAGTTACTGTGCCCAAAGTAATCTCATCACTGACTCTTTTAATGGTCTCTACTGGGTCCTATAGCTTGTAGAATCTTGTCCCAACCTCTCCTTCTAGCTTCATTTTTCATTATGCTTCTCCCCACACCCTATACTGAAATCCTCATTGTAATTCAAGCATAATCTAGCCTGTCACAAGGCACTTATACCTGAAAAACCAATACATGCTAGCTATTGCTATCATCACATAACAACAGGTTTCTTCTTCTAGGAATGCCCTTATTCCTTTTGATCAACTGAAAAAATACTTACATACCCTTCTAGTAAATTTAAATGCCACTTCCTCTGTGAAGACTTTCTTGTTTCCCTCAGTAAGTTTTGTTATTACTCCCTATGTATACCTCCAGCATTCAGTATTTACATCCCCTGCACCATTTAATACAATGCATTGTGATTATTTGATTACAGATCTCTCTCCCCGATCAGACTGTAAGCTCTTTGAGGGCAAGGATCAGATCCTACTGATTTTCTCATCCCCTATTGCTAGTAATGTTCAGCCCAAGGAGGTACTCAATTATTACTTGGTGAAATAAAGATTGAATGATTGAAATGGTTCAGGAAAATTATCTGACTGTGCTAGTCAAGAAGAAAGAAAAGAAGGGACAAAATTATGTACACAAATTAGTGGGCCTAAAAGCTCAGAGTGGGAGGGGCAGCCATAAAAAGGCTGGAGTGGAAGGTGTGGGCTGGGTTATGGTGGGAGACAAAAGCAAAAAGTAAGGGTTGGGTAGTGTTGGGGGGGGACGTGTTATGAAGCCACTGCCCAAAGTCTGGGTTTTCATTTGAATGAGTAGGGAGTTGATGGAGAGTTATTAGAGACACAGATGAAGTGAAGCCATGAAAAATGACCTGCACAGTGAGTCTGGAAGGAGGCAGCGAGGCCAGCCAGAAGGCAGCCACATTAACCCAGAGCAGACAGGGCATGGTAAGCATAGGCGAGAGACTTAGGGAGGTACAGAAAAGGAGGAGGCTGGATTTGGTGAATAATTCCATATGAGAGAAGACAGAAAGGTAGTGAGAATTGCTGAAGATGATGAAAAGTAGAGTGGGTACAGAGAAAAAACATGAGACCAGGTATTAGATGATCAGTGTTCAGTTATAGGATAAAAATGATTCCTTATCAATTTGGCCTTTCTGTACCTTATCTTCTTAAACAGTAAAGTGAAGAGGTTTTGTATTGAAATTATCAGAAAATCCTGTCAATTCTACCTCAAACATATCTCTTGGATCACTCTCCCCATCATCACTGCTACCACCTTAGTCTAGGGCTCAGCAGTTCTCACCTGGACCACTGTATTAGTCTTGACAGTGCTCTCTCCACACCCTCTCTTGTTTCCACACTACCTGGTTTTCATAAAATAGTTAGCATCATCTTTTAAAAATGTCAATTAGATTATGTTACTACTTTGCTTAAAAATTCTTTGGCTCCCACCTGCCTCTGTGACCTCATCCCACTTTGCTCTTCTCTGACTCAATACACTTCAGTCACATGACTTTGCCCCTGGAATGCAGCTATTTGTCTGGTAGGGTTCTTTATATCTTTTGTACTTTAGACCTAGGTTTGATTCCCTCAGAGAGGTCAGCCCTGATCTCTATATAGCATTTGTTGATTTTCTTCTTAGAACTTATCACAATCTGTTATTATTTTATTGTTTTTTTTTCTTTTTTTTTTTTAACTCTTGATCTCCCAGGAGATTACAAGTTCTAAAGGGTAGGGCTGTTCTGTCTACTTTACTATTGAATTTCCAGTGTCTAGATCAAAGTGAAAGGTCAATGAACACTTGTGAGTAAATGAATAAATGAATGAATGAAAAGGTCGATGGAAGCAGAGTTCACCAAAAAAGAGGTAATGAAGAAAAAGAGAGGAAAAGAGATATTGAAGAGTTCCATTGAATTTTGAGAATAGCATATCGAGTTTCACCCAGCTTATAGTATAAATTATTAAAAGGAGTCGGAGACAGGAAACAGAGGGCTCAGTCACCAAATCATGGAGAATCACAGCAGCTGGGACTAATGGAATTCAGTTCAATTCTCCAGAAATTTGTTGAGCACTTGCTATGTGCCAAGCTCTATGCTGGGCAACCACTGTTAGGGATATGAAGATGAGTAAATGTATACTTCAAGAATTTATATCTAAGAAACCAGAAATAAGACAGAAGGAAGTGTAAATGATAATAGAAAAGTTAATCAAAGGGCTCTGGGGGCTCATAAGAAGGGGCTCAGAGAAGGCTTCAAGGAGTTACTGTGACACTGAAGTCTGCAAGTTCCAGTCCACAGTGCAATAAGAGAACATATACTATCTTCTGCTCTTCCCCACAAAATACTTCTTCTTTTTTTTTTTTTTTTTTTTTAAATTTTTTTTTTTTAATTTATTTCTAGGAGAGCGAGAGAGACAGCGTGAGCAGGGGAGGGTCAGAGAGAGAGGGAGTCACAGACTGAAACAGTCTCCTGGCTCTGAGCTGGCAGTCAGCACAGAGCCCGATGCGGGGCTCGAACCCACGAACCGCGAGATCATGACCTAAGCGAAAGTCGGACGCTTAACCGACTAAGCCACCCAGGCGCCCCTTCTTCTTTTTTTTTTTTTTTTGACATGGGCTTTTATTTATTTTTTAAAGTTTACCCATTTATTTTGAGAGAGAGTGTGCATGCATGTAGGGGAGGGACAGAGAGAGAGGGAGAGAGAGAAACCCAAGGAGGCTCCACATCATCACTGCAGACCCCAATAAGGGGCTCAAACTGATGAGCTGTGAGATCATGACCTGAGCTGAAACCAAGAGCAGATGCTTAACCCACTGAGCCACCCAGGCACCACCCCTACCCCAAATACTTCTTAAAAATAGGATAAAAAGCAAAATACTTAAACATTTTATAATGTTTATTCATTTAAAAAATTTTAACATTTATTTATTTTTGAGAGACAGAGTGAGCAGGGGAGGTGCAGAGAGAGAAGGAGAAACAGAATCGGAAGCAAGTTCCAGGCTCTGAGCTGTCACCACAGAGCCCGATGCGGAGCTCAAACTCACGAACTGCGAGATCATGACCTGAGCTGAAGTTGGCCGTTTAACCAACTGAGCCACCCAGGTGCCCCAATGTTTATTCATTTTTGCGAGAGACAGAGTGTGAGCTGGGGAGGGTCAGAGAGAGAGGGAGACACAGAATCTGAAGCAGGCTCCGGGCTCTGAGCTGTCAGTAGAGAGCCTGACATGGGGCCTAAACCTCCAAACCATGAGATCATTACCTGAGCCGAAGGCAGACGCTTAACCATCTGAGCCACTCAGGCACCCCAAAAGCAAAATATTTTTAAGGATGACTTTTGAGGCACTGTGTTAGAGGATAAACAACTAGGTGCTGGAGTTTCGGTCCTGATACTATTTGTGACATTTTGGACAATTTGTTCATTTCTTATTACAAACTATTATTGGAAACCTACTATGTGTCAGGCTCTGTGCACTTTCATATGTCCTATTATAGAGAATTATTTACCTTTCCTAAGCTTCAGTTTTTTTCACCTCCCTTTGAACTTTAGCAGGCTAGATTTATAGTTCCCAAACAATTGGTGGTGGGTACAGACCTGTAGATATTTCTTCTTGTCTGCAGGTAGCACCCACAATTTACACTACAGTAATGGGCTGGATTTTGGTAATATTACTAAAGACCTTAGAGTGTGCTTTGGCTGTTTATGAGATAGGGAAAATGGATGAATAAGTTTAAGAAGTGAAGCATAAGTTCCTTTGTGGCACTGTTAGATGAGCAAATTTTGAAGTGACCAATGGGGACTGCCTGTCACAGTAACCCATTGTATATTGGGAAATGGAGATACTAAATTGCCAAAAAAATGGCCACCCTAAAATGTTACTAATGTTAAGATAAACTGTAATGTGGGAAACTGTAATATGGCTATCCTGAGCTAATGCTGTAAAGACAGATGCTTTAAATGCCTGGCAAAGTGAGATGGGAGGGGAAGAGAAAAATCTATCCATGCATTTCCAGGAAATGCCTTCTTTGCTTTTGTAGGCAGAACAGTTCCTAGTATGGAAGAGGGCAATTTCTCAGGTACATAGTTTTGATTTTTTGAAAAATATAGAGAATATCCAATCCTTTTTGTTTTAATTATGTGTTTACTAAGCTGCTTTTTGGTCTATAACTGGTTTCTTGACTGGAATGACCCACCAGTCAGGAGGACATTATGTAGATGGCGAAAGCCTTGTCTTGTCTAATATATTGCTCATTATAAATGACCACCTTGAAGTCTGCTTTATAAATCAGTCTCTGTGGCTTTGGCTGCATGGGTTCTTTCCCCAGAGACTCATCATCCCAGGGTGAGGCTGAAAATAGGAGTGAAATGTGAAGTGGCAAAACTACAGAGCAGACTAGCCAAAGTATCTTCAGGTGCTGTTCTCCTATGAGGTCTGGCCTAAAGCAGCCAGTGACTTCACCTATTACATTATAAGAATAATAATCTCTTATATTTATTCAGTGCTTTTCACTTTCAAAGCACTTTCTTACATATTATCTAATTTTATCATTTTATCTATTATAAACTCTTTAGTTCGTACTACTTGTAAAAACACATTTGTAGAACAGTGGCAAAGACACCAAAAGAAACAGTAATACTGTTAATACCCTGGGGGGAAAATCCTGTCTACGATGGGGTCTTGGCAAAATATATCATACTAAACAAATAAATGTAGTCGAAATCTAGTCTACAGTAAGGTGACCCAGAAATTTGGAGATTGGCTTAGAATGACTCTGAAAGTGAAAGAACATAAAGATGTTGGTTGTAGATGTGTTACTGACAGAGACTTGTGAAATATCCAACTGTACTCAAGGTGATCAGGGCATATCTGCAGGATCAGAATGTATTCAAAGAAAGTTGCAATCAAATCAGCTTTAGTGCAAACTGTATGAAGAGTAATGTGTTACAAAAAGGTGGTGTATGAGTTATTTGAAAGAGGAATTTAATAGTATAGATAGGTTACTGTTTGTCCAGCAGTCCCCATTCTTCACTATACAGAACAGGGAGAGGGATAAAAGAGAGAAGTTTGTGCATTGTGCAGAGCTGGAAAGCAGAGGGAGCTGGGTAGACCACACATATGACAGACAGACATACTGTGGTCCCTAAGGATATACACTCAATTATACAGTCCTCTCTATTTATGGCCTTTACCATTCCACTTCTTTCATTATGATTCCATGCTTATCAAGTAAACTTTTGACTTACTAATTCAGTTTCCTAGGTCCCTTGATTCTGGGAAAGAAATGTCCTTAGAATAGATGACTATTGTGGTTAGCTGGCAGGTATACCTTCCCCTGTAAATTAATATAATTGCAATATATTTCACATGTCTCTTCCCAATTTTTTTTATTTTGAAAACTTTCAGATCTATGGAAAAGCTACAAAAACTGTACAACAAATTTCCACTTTTTCTTATACTAAACTTACCAATTTGCTGATAGATGTCTAACTACTCTAGCACTATTTCTTGAAAACACAGTGTTTCCTCCATTGAAATGCTTTTGGACCTTAATCAAAAGTCAGTTGGTTGTATTTGTATGAGTCTATTTCTGGGATCTCTATTCTGTTCTTTTGATGTGTCCAATCCTTTGCCAATAGCACACCGTCCTGATTACTGTAGCTATATATTAAGTCTTCAAATTGGTATAGTTACTCTTCCCACTTTATCCTTCTTTTCTAAAATTGTTTGTTATTCTGGTTCCTTTGTTTTTCTATATGAATTTCATAATAATCTTGTCTGTATCTTCAAAAATATGCTAGAATTTTGATAGGAATTGTATTAACCCCGTACATAAAATTGGGCACATAGAATGGGTTGGGAAGTGCTCCATCCTGTTCAATTATCTGAAAAAGTTTGACAAGGATTGGTGTTAATTCTTCCAATGTTTTGTAGCACTGCTAGGAATTTACCCAAGGGATACAGAAATGCTGAGGCATAGGAGCACATGTACCCCAATGTTCATAGCAGCACTCTCCACAATAGCTAAAACATGGAAAGAGCCTAAGTGTCCATCAATGGATGAATGGATCAAGAAGATGTGGTTTATCTATACCATGGAATACTTCATGGCTATGAGAAATAATGAAATCTGGCCATGTGTAGCAACATGGATGGACCTTGAGGGTGTTATGCTGAGCGAAATAAGTCAGGCAGAGAAGGACAAATATCATATGTTTGCACGTATAGGAGGATTAGGAGGAACTTAACGGAGGACCATGGGGGAGAAGAAGGGGGGAAATGGTGGGGGAAAGGGAGAGAGGCAAACCATGAGAGACTCTTGAATGCTGAGAACAAACTGAGGACTGATGGGGGGGGGGGGGTGGGGGGAGATGGGCATGGAGGAGGGCACTTGTGGGGGTGAGCACTGGGTGTTATATGGAAACCAACTTGACAATAAACTATTTGTAAAAAAAAAAATAAATTAACTACTGTGAAATTGTGCTTGGGGAAAAAAACTCTATCATTCAGTTCTGTGCCCTTCCTTATGTTGTTACTGTCACTACATTTTTATATATTATGTATTCAATAACATAGACTTATAGGTATTTTCTATAAATTTGTCTTTTAAGTCAGGTAGGAAATAGAATGGAGTTACAAACCAAAAATATAATAATACTTTAATATCCTTTATAATTGCCCATGTAGTTCACCTTATTAGAAATCTTTATTTCTTTATATAGCTTCAAGTTACTGTCTAGTGTCCTTTCATTTCAACCTGAAGGACTTCTTTTATCATTTCTTCTAGGGCAGTTCTAGTAATGAACTTGCTCAACTTCTGTCTATCTGAGAATGTCTTAATTTCTTCCTCAATTTTGATGGAGAGTTTTGCTGAATATAGAGTTCTTGGTTGGTAGTTGTTTTTTTTCCTTTCAGTGCTTTAATTATACCATCCAGGGTCTTCCGGCTTTCATGGTCTCTGGTGAGAAATCAGCTTTAATCTTATTAAGGATCCTTTGTATGTGACTGGTTGCTTCTCTCTTGCTGCTTTCAAGATTCTCTCTTTGTCTTTCAAGTTTGATTATAATGAGTCTTGTTTGAGATCTATCTGAATTATCCTACTTGGAGTTCACTGAGATTCTTGGATGTGTATATATCTTTCATCAAATTTGGGAAATTTTCAGCCATTATTTTTTCAAATATTCTTTCTGACTCTTTCACTCTTCTCCTCTGAGACCCCCTTAATATATATGTTGGCCAGGTCCCTTAGGATCTGTTTGCTTTTCTTTATTCTTTTTTCTTTCTGTCCCTTGAAATGGATGATTTCAATTGGCCTATCTTTAATTTCACTGATTCTATCTTGTGCCTGAAGCTTCTACTGAATTGTTAGTGCAGAAGTTTCTTGAATTCCATGAGTTTAAAAGATAGAACAACAAAACACCCTTTCCAGTCTTTAATGTTCTCTCAGGTCTTTCCTGAGCATGCTACCTGTCTTAAGAGTATTTCCATACATACAGGTGCTGTTGATGGCCTTAATTTTCAAAGAAACACTCTTTGGCTTTTCCTCCCAGGCCTCAGATTGTCTATTGTATGTTCCAACTGCAGTGTTTTCTCTCAGATATCTATGGGTTGTTCATCTACCTTAAGATGTTTTCAAACAGTGCCAGCCACTTTTTTACACTGGTTGGGTTCCATGTTAGGGCAACAGAGATAAGTGCCTGGTGTCTGTCACTCAGGTAGCCCCTGACAGAATAGATCAACACAATAATTTTCAGATAAGGTCTGAAAAGTCCAGAACCATGTTCTAAGATCCCACGTGAGGAATATGGGCTACTGTTTTCAAGAATCCTGCCCAGCCAGGGTGGGAGTGGAACAAGGGCAAATAAAAATGCCAAGAAGATTTCCTACCACTAAAAGAAAATTAGGTATCTTTTTACTTGTAAAGCAAGCTGTTTTTTCCCTTAAAAATTTTTAAATGTTTTATTTATTTCTGAGAGAGTGAGAGAGACAGTGTGAGCAGGGGAGGGTCAGAGAGAGGGAGATACAGAATCTAAAGCAGGCTCCAGGCTCTGAGCTAGCTGTCAGCCCCGACATGGGGCTTGAACCCACGAACCATGAGATCATGACCTGAGCCGAAGTCTGACACTTAACCAACTGAGCCACCCAGGCACCCCTGTTTTTTCCTTTTTTTTTTTTTATACAAATAGTTTATTGTCAAGTTGGTTTCCATAAAACACCCGGTGCTCATCCCCACACTGTTTTATCCCTTTAATAGTTTATCCTAGTGGGCATTGCATTTGAACTAGGATTACATGGTACACATTTAGATTTAACCCTGAACTTTTATTTAATTTGTATTTTGATTGAAGTAGTAATTTAATAACATGCACAGAGTTTACAAAGTCAAACATTACCTAAGTCTTATGTTGACAAACAGCAATTCTGTACCTTATCCCTCCCCATTTCCAGTGTCCACTCCCCAGAAACAGCCACTTTTCATTCATATAGCTTCTCCTAGTATTTTCCTCAATATGTTCAAATAACACACGAAAATTGCTAGTTATTTTTCAAGTTTTGATATGTTATACGGGCTTCCTTTTATGGAAGATTAGAAGTCAGTCCTACTATTATCTTCTGAATTCATCTATACACATTTAACTTTGCCTCATACTCCCCATTTAATTATCCTAGAATTCTTGGCTGAATTAATTTTCTTTCTTTTTTTAAATTTTTATTTATTTCTAGGAGAGAGAGAGAAAGACAGCGTGAGTAGGGGAGGGTCAGAGAGAGAGGGAGACACAGACTCTGAAATAGGCTCCAGGCTCTGAGCTGGCAGTCAGCACAGAGCCCGACGCGGGGCTCGAACCCACGAACCGCGAGATCATGACCTAAGCGAAAGTCAGATGCTCAACCGACTAAGCCACCCAGGCGCCCCTAATTTTCTTTTTTTTAATGTTTATTTATTTTTTGAAAGAGACAGAGAGAGACAGCTCAAGTGGGGTAGGCGGAGAGAGAGAAGGAGACACAGAATCCGAAGCAGGTTCTAGGCTCCAAACTGTCAGGCAGAGCACGACATGGGGCGTGAAACCGCGAACTGTGAGATCATGACCTGAGTCAAAGTCAGATGCTTAACCAACCGAGCCATCCAGGTGCCCTTGAATTAATTTTCAATATTTAAATTATGGTGACAACAAATACTGTCACAGATGAGCCATGTGCTGTATAGTATGACTACTTTTTCTTCCTTAGAAATTTTTTCCTGGAATAATTACGTCACCTTAGATATGTTGCTTAGCTTTTTATGTACTCATCTTTTTTTTTTAAATTTATTTCTAGGAGAGAGAGAGAGACAGCGTGAGCAGGGAAGGGTCAGAGAGAGAGGGAGATACAGACTCTGAAATAGGCTCCAGGCTCTGAACTGGCAGTCAGCACAGAGCCCGACGCGGGGCTTGAACCCACGAACCGCGAGATCATGACCTAAGCGAAAGTCGGACGCTTAACCGACTAAGCCACCCAGGCGCCCCTATGTACTCATCTTTGATGTGTATACATTTCTTTGTACTTATCCCTAACCTATGTCACACTGACAAAATTGTAATATTCCTCTCAGTACTGTCAACCACACGAGGCAATTCATAAATCCCATTTTCTCCTCAAAACCTTTCCCATGGAGACTTCCAATCTGGACTGTTTGATTTCTAGGCCTTCTTCACAGCTGTTATCTGTGAGTTTCCCTTCACTATCATTTTGAGAAATTCCTGCTGTTCTTTCCTGCATTGGATCCTGTTTCCTGGGTCATATGTCTTCCTTTTTTCAGATTTATTGCTCTCATTTTGCTGGGCACTTAATCCAAGATTCCTGACCTTGCATGTCTGAAAATGTTTATATTCTATCCTTGCAATTGGTAGTTTGGCTGGGTGTAGAATCCAAGGTTGAGAATCATTTTCTCTTTAGAGAGTTAAAGGCATTGGCCCAGTGTCTTCAAGCTTTCAGTATTGTTGATATGTCCAAAGCCAATCTGATTTCTGAAAGTTTATTTATTTATTTTGAGAGAGCGAGAAAGAGAGAGAAAGAGAGTGGCAGAGAAAGAAGTCAAGAGAGAATCCCAAGCAGGCCCTGTGCTGTCAATGTGGAGTCCAATGCAGGGCTCAAAATTACAAACTATGAGATCATGACCTGAGCTGAAGTCAAGAGTTGGATGCTTCACTGACTGAACCACCCAGGCACTCCTAATTTCTGAAATTTTTAATGTGATGTAAAAATTTTCTCCCTGGAAGCTCTTGCCTTTAGGTAGTTTCTTTTCCCTCTTTGTTCTAAAGTTGTATGCTATGCCTCAAGATCTTTTTTCCTTCGTGGTGGTAGGCAACTAGTGAACCCTACCTGTCTAGAAAGTTATGTCCTTAGGTTTGAGGAGTTTTTCAAGTTACTTTTTTGATAATTTCTTTCTTTCTCTTAGGAATTATTCCTATTGGATGTTGGATCTTATGGGTTGATTCTCTAATTTTCTTACTTTTCTCTTTTCTATTTCCCATCTCCCTACCTTCTGATTTTTTAAGAGATTACTTCAACTGTCTCTTCCAATTCTTTGCTGAAACCATATTTTTGTTTTCTACCATTTTAATCATTTATAATTGTTGAGTATAGTGGCATTAAGTACATTCACAATAGTGTACAATCATCACCACTATGCATTTCCAGAAATTTTTCATCATTCTAAACAGAAGCTATGTATCCATGAAAGAGTAACTCCCTATTTCTCCCAACCCCAGCCCCGAGTAACTTCTAGCTTACTAGAAGGCTAGTATTTGTCTCTTTGTATTTGCCCATTTTAAGTACCTATTATAAGTGGAATTATATAGTGTTTGCCATTTTGAGTCTGGCTTACTTCACATAGTATAATGTTTTTAAGGTTCATCTATGTTATAGTCGTTAGAATTCCATTCTTTTTTAAGGCTGAATAAAGTTCTATTGTTTGCATATACCATATTTTGTTTAGTCATTCATCTTTGATAGATATTTGTTTTCATGTTCTGGCTTTTTTGAATAATGCTGTAATAACATTGATATTTGCTTTCACTTCTTTTGCATATATACTTAGAAGTGGAATTGCTGGATCATATGGTAATTCTGTTTATTTTTTTTCATATTTTTAAAAAATGTTTTATTTATTTTTAGGAGAGAGAGAGACAGCGTGAGCAGGGGAGGGTCAGAGAGAGAGGGAGTCACAGACTNACAGCGTGAGCAGGGGAGGGTCAGAGAGAGAGGGAGTCACAGACTCTGAAATAGGCTCCAGGCTCTGAGCTGGCAGTCAGCACAGAGCCCGACGCGGGGCTCGAACCCACGAACCGCGAGATCAGGACCCAAGCGAAAGTCGGACGCTTAACCGACTAAGCCACCCAGGCGCCTCTAATTTTGTTTATTTTTAAGGGGAACTGTAAAGCTGTTTTCCAAAGCAGTTGTACAATTTTACATTCACATCAGCAATGGACAAGAGTTGCAATTTTTCCATATCCTCACTAACACCTGTTATTTCCCATTTTTAAAAATATCAGCCATCGTAATGGGTATAAAGTGGTAAGTCACTGTGATTTCTTATCATTTTTAAGTTGGCTTTTCTTTGATCTGGAATTTGCTTGGTTGCTGTGAATTTTGACCATTTTCTAGGGCTTGGTAAAGTTTGTTTCTGACAGTTTCTGTTTATTTCTTTATGTTTCTGTGGGGGTGATGGTACCTTGAGGTTGCCTACTTCATCATTTTTTATATGATCTATGTTGGTATATGTTCCATGAGTGCTTGAAAAGAACTGTACTCTGCTGTTATTGGGTAGAATGTTCTATAATGTCAATTAGATCCTCTTGGTTGATGGTAGTGTTGAGTTCTTTATCTTTCCTGATTTTCTGTTTAGTTACTATATCACAACCATAATAGGAACGGATAAAATTAGTTTCTTCCTCCCAATGAGGATCAGAAAACTTAAGGTAACTTATAAAAAGGCTGTAAGCAGGGGTTTCCATGAATTTCCAAGTCTGATATCTTTGTCTGCCTTTGCTACTTTATCTCCACCATTCCCACAGATGCGCTATAGATGTAGCAAACTATTTATATTTCCCCAAGACCATGTGCTCTTTAACTGCTCTGTAACTTTGTATATGCAATCACTTGTCCTGAAATGTCCTTTCCCTTGAGTATCTTTATTTTATTTATTTATTTTTTTAATGGTTTTTTTTAAACTTATTTCTGAGAGAGAGAGAGAGAGACAGCGTGAGCAGGGGAGGGTCAGAGAGAGAGGGAGGTACAGAATCTGAGGCAGGCTCCAGGATCTGAGCTAGCTGTCAGCACAGAGCCCGATGCGAGGCTCAAACTCATGAACCGTGAGATCATGACCTGAGCCAAAGTCGGACGCTTAACCGACTGAGCCATCCAGGCGCCCCCCTTAAGTACCTTTAAAGATCCAGCTCAAATATTCCTCCCATGTGAAGCTTTCACTTATCACCTAAAGAAATTTGAATATATCTTTGTTTGGAGGCTACTTTACCATGAAGTTAATCATAAATCTTCAAAGCCCCTCACTTGGACAGCTACTTTCCAAGGTTCTGGGAAGGGACCTAACATTAATTTTATAAGGTTATATGTTTTTTCTAGTTTGCAAAGTAAGATATTTAACGACATTTGATTAAGACTGTTTTCCTACACCAGACATCTCCTTTGTGTTGAGTGGCACTGGGGTAGCTAAAATGAAGTTGAGTTGTAGATAGATTTAGTGTGGGATTAGTGGGATGTATTTATGTGTTTTGCAGTAACTTATGTGCATAGTTAATGTATTGCTAATGGTATAGGAATGGCTTTAGGAATGCTCGATAGCCCAATGTTCTGACTCACCTAGCATCTTTATACAAAAATGACAAAGCCAGAGGTAGTATTGTGATGTGAATGCATCCTGAAGTGCTCAGTCTTTGACATATTGGATGGGAGAGAAGAAACAACATTTGAAGTGTACAAAGTCCAAAGTTAGTCTTTGGAAAATTATTCTAATCATCACATTTAAATTTAAGTGGAGGATTTGTTTTTTTAATGATGCCTAGTCAAAGTGAAAGTTTTCTCCTTTAAAAATATAGTCATTACATCATATACAACTATAAATGAACTGTAATTTTTTCATGGAAATTGTGCAATATAGAATTTATCATAATTCCTGTTTTTGAAGGATCCAAATCTAGCAGTATTACAGAGAGTATGGCTTCATGTACCGTCACATGTTTTTATGCATTGCATCTGCTATAGACTGAATTGTGTTCCCCCCTCACCCTCACAAATTCATCTGCTGAAGCCCTAACTCCCAGTGTGACTGTATTTGGATAAGGCCTTTGGAAGGTAATTAAAGTTAAATGAGGTCATGAAGGTAGGGACCCAATTCAGTTGGACTGGTGGCTTTATAAGAAGCAGAAGAGAGATTTTGTTTTGTTTTGTTTTTCTCTCATTTCTCATGTACATTCAGAGGAAAGGCCATGAAAGACTCTCACCAGACATCAAAACCTGCTGGACCTTGATCTGGGACTTCCAGCCTCCATAACTGTGGGAAATAAATTTCTATTGTTTAAACCACCCATTCTACGCTATTTTGTTATGGCAGCCTGAGCACATTAATACACCATCTATTAATAATAAAAAACAAATTTTGATCAAGCATGCTAAAGTAATGATTGAATTATCTTTCTATTGAAAATAACATTCAAAAGTACATGTAGCTACAAAAAATGTGGGAAAAATGTACTACAGTTGCATCATACATTCAATTAATACAACATAAGTTAGAAAGTTTTGGATTTTGTGATGCTTGTAGTATCTTTAAAAAATGTTTTTAAGTTGTTGTAGTTTCTTTTCTCATTCTAAATATTCACTTGTACCTGATTTTATGTTCTGTTTCTTAGTGACACCCTCCCAAAACCTGGATCCACCATTGCCCACTATAATAGGATTTAAACCAATGTCTCTATATCTGTGACCCCCTTTAATCAGCTTAACGATAACCCACAACCCTCGGACCAACTGTGGCCCCCTTTAGATTGTAAATCTTTCTAGAGCAGAAACTGGGTTTCAATTTGGATTTTCTAGCACCTGGAAGAATGCTGACACATAGTAGTAATTTAATAAATGATTGTTGATTGAATAAAGAATCAACAAATGGATAGAAAGAATAGAGAATGTATGTTAATTGGTTGAGGAAGAGAGTAGTCTAGAAGATTAGCTTGGAGGATTTGAGAGAATGAACATGGAGACAAGAGGGAAGTAGTCAAAGTGACCAAAGAATGCTACCTCCTGTTTATAGATAATGATTAATCTTCTAGTCTAGGGTTACTCCAGGAATTGAGAAGTGATGCCCACTGATACGATGAGTGTTAAAAAAAAAAAGGTAGTTCAAAATGGGGGTAACAGAAATTTATTCCTTTGCCCAGTATATTTGTAGATTTTCCTTTATTCCCCTCTACTACTCACTCACTAGCTGCATGACCTTGTACCAACCAGCTAACCTCTTTTGAGACACAGTTTTCTCTTCTATAAATGTAGATAAATACCCCACAAGGTTATTGTAATGGTTAAAAGAAAGAAGGCCTGTGAAACGTCTAACACAGTATCTGGCATACAGTAGGTCCCCCATAACTGCTAGTTTGTTTGTTTTTGCTTTTTCTTAGTGAGGTCTGTTAATTTCCTTTAAAGAAGCAACATCTCTTGGGGCACCTGGGGCTTAGTCGGTTAAGCATCTGACTCTTTTTTTAAAATTAATTTATTTTTTATTTAAATACAAGTTAGTTAATATATAGTGTAATAATGGTTTTAGGAGTAGAATTTAGTGACCCATCACTTACATGTAACACCCAGTGCTTATCCCAACAAGTGCCTTCCTTAGTGCCCCTTGCCTATTTAGCCCATGCCCCCACCCAACACCCCTCCAGCAACCCTCAGTATTTAAGAGTCTCCTGGGGCAACCTGGGTGGCTCAGTTGGTTAAGTGGCCAACTTTGGCTCATGTCACGATCTCGCGGTTTGTGAGTTCAAGCCCTGACAGCTCAGAACCTGGAGCCTGCTTCAGATTGTGTGTGTGTGTGTTTGTGTGTGTGTGTGTGTGTGTGTGTGTGTGTGCTCCTCCTCCACTTGCTCTCTGTGTCTCCCTCTCTCAAAAGTAAATAAATGTTAAAAAGAAGAGTTTCTTGTGGTTTCTCCCTTTCTGTTTTTATCTTATTTTTCCTTCCCTTCCCCTATGTTCATCTGTTTTCTTTCTTAAATTCCACATGTGAGTGAAATCATAGATTTATCTTTCTCTGACTGACTTATTTTGCTTAGCATAATACCCTCTAGTTTCATCCACATTGTTGCAAATGGCAAGATTTCATTCTTTTTGATCACTGAGTAATATCTCATTGTCTATATACACCACATCTTCTTTATTCATTTGTCAGTCTATAGGCATTTGGGCTCTTTCCATACTTCGGCTATTGTTGATAGCACTGCTATAAACCTTGGGGTGCATGTGCCCCTTGGAATCAGCAATTTTGTATCTTTTGGGTAAATACCTAATAGTGCAATTGCTGGATCATAGGGTAGCTTTATTTTTAATTTTTTGAGGAAACTCCATGTTGTTTTCCGGAGTGGCTGCATTCCCACCAACAGTACAAAAGTGTTGCCTTTTCTCCACATCCTCATCAACATCTGTTATTTCCTGAGTTGTTAATTTTAGCCATTTAAAAAAAAATTTTAATGTTTATTTACTTCTGAGACAGCATGAGCATGGGAGGGTCAGAGAAAGAGGGAGATTCAGAATCTGAAACAGGCTCCAGGCTCTGAGCTGGCTGTCAGCACAGAGCCCGACGTGGGCCTCGAACCCATGAACTGTGAGATCATAACCTGAGCCGAAGTCGGACACTTAACCGACTGAGCCACCCAGGCGCCCCAATTTTAGCCATTCTGATAGGTGTGAGGTGGTATCTCATTGTGGTTTTGATTTGCTAAGCATCAGACTCTGATTTTGGCTCAGGTTGTGATCTTATGGGAGATTGAGCCCCAGGTCAAGCTCATGATGACTGTGTGAAGCCTGCTTGGGGTTCTCTCTTTCTACCTCTCTCCCCACTCACATGCTCTCTCTCAAAATAAATAAATAAACTTAAATAAAAGAAGCAGAGTCTCTTCATCTTACTGGGTCCTCACTGTCTATTATACTCCTCTAAGGAGAAATTGCTTTCTTTATGACCTTGGAAGAAACTCCTTCAGGGATGCTCTTTCTCCCTTGGACTTTTTTCCTGGTTGTAAAAAAAAAAAAAAAAAGTCCTAAGGTTTACAAGGTCAATGTGTGATTTAGCAGGAAATGTAGACATCTTTCACATTAATAGTAAAAGGACAAGAAATCTGGTTCCAATTTGTGCAGACATTTTGTTACCTTGGCATGTGCTTAGAGCAGAAGTAGTAAAGCAGCAATTAACTAAAGGTATCTACAATGCAGAGTTTTGATTAATTCCTCTGATTTTATTAAATGGTGCAATTTGAAGAGTTATTGGGCATAAAGCAGCTGGAAAAATTCCCAGTGCTTAGGTCTACCTCTTACTATGTTCCTAGTTGGGCCAGGCGGAGATGCTAGCTCCGTATCACTACTAGCAAACCTCCTTTCAGAAGGTCTGCTTCCTGGAGGTGTATGCCAATAAGAAGCAACTGTGGAATAGTATCCCAGAAAGGGGGAGTCACTGGCTGCAAAGGTTAGGAGACAGCACAATGCAGCCAAATGCTTTTGGATCCATTAAGCCAGCACAGCTGCTGTGTATGCTGCCAATTCTATTCAGAAGTGGGCAAAATTCAGGTTGGGAATTTACTTCATGTGGTGTGCATGTAAGTGGACTGGAGCAAAAGAAGATTAGAATGGGCAATAGGGCTTCATGTAGGAACCAGTTAAGAACTGTAGGTGAAAGCAAGTGAGAAGAGGTTTACTGCTCTTCTCATAGTCCTTGCCTGTTGCTGCAGCAGTCAGCACCCCCTTGTCCATGTGCAGAGGGGAGGGTTTGAAAGGTCTTTATTTCTGTTGTTACCATTTCATCAACAGTTGACAGGTCCATCAGTTGTAGGAATTATTAGCTTCTTAAATTGGTTGTGAACATATTAAGGAAATATCCTTGGTTTATAAGAACTAAGAAAAATTGTATATAGGGACACCTTGGTGCCTCAATCAGTTGAGTGTTTGACTCTTGATTTCAGCTCAGGTCATGATCCCAGAGTTGTGGGATAGAGCTCTGCGTCAGGCTCTGCACTGAACATGGAGCCTGCTTTAGGATTCTCTCTTTCTTTCTCCCTCTGCCTCTCTCCCCTGCTCTCACACACACTCTCTCAAATAAAAAAATGCATATGGATAAAGTGTGATTTCCATAAACTGACTTCTCTTTTTAGATGTAAATTATCTATATCATTTTTAAATTCCCCTTATTTTAGATAAAGGGCTATTTTGTATCCTGTCCATGAGTAAATCACTCATGTGGGCTCCAGATTTTAGCTTCTCTTGACCCTTGAACTCTTGATTACTTCCGTTCCTCTCAGTCACCTTAAATGTGTCTCACTTCTTTACATACTACTTTTAAGTTAACAGACCTGCACAGGTCATTTTCCTTAAATAAACAGTTTCTTTTGAACCTGTTGCCCTTTGGAATATGATCTAGGAAAATAAAAGCAAATGCCTCTGTGCTGCATCCCCTTAAAGTGTCATCTCCCCATTTCATGATACATTCTTTCAAGCAACATTATAACTAAAAATTGAGTTTGTGAACTGCTTTGCAGGGAAGCCTTCCCTCACTCCATCAGGCACTATTAGTAACACCTTCACTGCGTTCCCATAGCACTGTCTTCATACAGTTCGTATTGTACATGGCAATTGGAACTGTAATTTATTGGTTTACATTGTATTGTTATTTACCTCTTTTGTATTTATGTCACTTCTGCTAACCCATGAGTCCCTAAAAGGAAGTGAAGTGACCTTTATCTTTGTATCCCCAGAAAAGCATGTTTCATAATTGATGCACAATAAATGCTGAGTGGGAGAAAAGGGGGCTGACAACTATTAAACTATGTCCATGTGCCAGTTTTTCTGAGATAGGTGTCATTATACTTACTTTACACACAAGGAAACTGAAGTTTACAGAGTTCAAGGAGCTTATCTAAAGGCATGTAACTATTCAATATTGGAGCTATAATTCAAATTCCAGTCTGTCTGATTTTATTTTATTTTATTATTTTTTTTTTTTACAAATAGTTTATTGTCAAATTAGTTTCTACATCACACTCAGTGCTCATCCCCAAACAGTCTGTCTGATTTTAAAATCTATGTCCTTTCTACCATGCTGTCTGCAATATCTTACACTTGGAGTCCAAGTTCTGGCCCCATTAATTCTCTTGTGCTTTCACCCCACTCTGCTTTCTTACCTCACAGAGACACCCAATGTCCTGATCCCTACTTTCTCCTGGTTTGTCTGTCTCTTTTTGGCCTCATAACCAGCCTAAAACATATGATTTTACACTTGAACCCTCTTAACATCACCTTCAATCTTTGTCTTTTTGCCTCATCTTCCTGGAATGATCACCACTCCAGATCAACCTCTGCAATTTGCCTTCTCTGTTCTGTCACCATTGAAGGAAACTATCATTGGATAGACTGATATCACCAATCCATGGTTTTGAACTTCAGATACACTTTCTAAGCTTCTTCATTATCCTTTTACTTGTCTCTGGTCAGCTCCTTCCGCTATTGTCAATTACTGTTTCAATATTTACCAATTTCCCCAATCCCACTGTTGACCTTTTATCCCCTCACTCTTGGACAGTTAGGACAGTTTCATGTTTTTCTCTATCATAAAAAAAAAAAGCTGAGCTGAGCATCCTTATACATATTTCTACTTCACTTGAGAGTTTTTCTTAAACAGCAAGCTTCTTGAGTTAGCCATGCTTATTGCTGTCATTTGCTTTACCTTTGATTTACCACTCAGTCTACTGTCTTGCCTCTGCCCCGTACACTGTATTGAGATTCCTCTTATCAAGGTCATCAGAGCTTCTATTTTGCCAAACCTAATTCATACGTGTAAGTCCTTAACTTATTGGATCTATCAGCTGCATATGACACATCTCAGAATTCTCTCCATCTTTTAAACTTTCAACTTCGGTTTCATGATCCTACTATGATTTTCTTCCTGTAAGTGTTAGCTAATACTTAATATGTGTTTATCAGGCACTATTCTAAGGGCTTTACATGCATTACATGTATATTTAATCCTTAAACAACTGAGGCTTAGAGAAGTGAAGTACCTTGTCCCAAATCACATAGCTGTTAAGTGGCAGAGTCTGGACGATATAAAATCACACAGACTGGGTCTAGAGTCCATGATTTTAATTTGTGTTATACTCCTTATCCTTAACATGCTTTTAGTCTTCTTTGTGAGCTCATTTTTACTGTTCCCTTAAACCCTGAAATTCTCCAAGATTCTCCCAATGGCCCTATGGTCTCCTTACACATTCTCTATGGGTAATCTCATTAACTTTCATAGAGTTTTAACCACATGCTCATAATACTCAGATCCATATCCGGTTATGACTTATCCCCTGGACTTCAAACTTGTGTCCAATGACATCTTGGTCAAATATACTTGAGTGTTCCATGGGCACCTAGTACTCAATGTAAAAAATGGTTCAGTTGTAATCCCCTTCCTCCTCTATTCATCATACAGTAATAGCATCTAGTCATCCAAACCAGAAAACATGGTGACATTCTAGATTTCTCCTTCTCCTTTACCTTCAGAATACAATTAATCACCAAGTTGTGCTAATTATGCTTCCTAAAAAATTCTTAAATATTTCCTTTGGCTCTATCCCTACTTCAAACTCTCTTCACTTGCTTGATATATTGTAACAGTCTCCAGCCTGGTCTCTTAAATTTATTATGAGCCATCTCATCAAAACATAGATCTGACCATTTACTGCCATTTCATGACTCAGTACTGTCAACAGGTATGTCCTCAGTTCTTTAGCATGACACTTACAACTTTCTGTGGTTAAAAGCACTGGCTCTGGAGTTAACTTGCTTAGTTTGAATCTCAGCTGTGACAGTGTGCAACTTTGATCAAGCTCCTTCTGTTTTAGTTTCCATATTTGCATTATAATTATGAGGATTACATGAAATATCCATGTAAGGTACTAAGAATACTGCCTGACATATAATAGGTGCTCAATAATTGTTAGCTCTTGCCAATATATGTATCTAGTCTCATCTCCTTCCATTTTCTGCCATACAGTTTATGTTCTAGTAATATTGCATTGTTTATAATTCCATAAAGGCATCATGCTGTTTCAAGGCTGTGTGCCTTTCCTTTGCTGTTTCCTCAATCCCTTATACTTTCACACATTTATATGCCTGACTAATATTCAGTTCAGTCTTTAACTTAGACATTATCTTCAAGATACCGTCTATGACTCCCACACCCCTGCCACAATAAGACTAACTGGCCCTCTTCTGTGACTTTATGTACTCTGTGCATGCCTCTAACTTAGCACTCAACAGAGCCAGTTGAAGTGGTCTGTTTTGTTTTTGTCTCTTTTGCTGGGTTGTAAGCTCTTTGAACAAGGGGACATGTCTTCTACTTCCTTGTATTCTCAGAAAGTAACATCATACCTAGTATAAAATAGGTGCTTAATAAATCTTTGTTGAACTGAATTGCTTCTTTTTTCACTGAATACTAGGTAGGTACCCACAATTGTGCCTCACCTGACCAGGAAAAGAATGTCTCTCTTTCTCTTTTACCAAGCTGGTCTTTCACATTTCAATAAATCCCACCACTGTCCACCTAAGTGTTTGAGTCAGAAACCTTGATTCTTCCATTCCCCTCACTTTCTACATCTAATTCATTAGCATATTTTGTCAATTCTATCTATAAAATATGTCATTCTTTCTTCTTAAATTTTACTTTAATTTCAGCATAGTTAACATACAATGTTATATTAGTTTCAGGTGTATGATATAGCAATTCAACAATTCCATATATTACTCCGTGTTCACTAAGTTTGCTTTTAATCCCTTTCATTTATTTCAACTATCTTCCCACCCACCACAGCTCTGGTAACCCCTGGTTTGATCTCTGTAGTTAAGAGTCTGTTTTTTGGTTTCTCCCTCTCTTTTTTCCCCCTTTGTTAATTTACTTGCTTTCTTTTTTTAAAAAACTGTTTACTTATTTGAGATGGGGCGGTGTGGGAAGGGCAGAGAAAGAGGATAGAGAGAGAATCCCAAGCAGTTCTGCGTTGTCAGCACAGATCCTGATGTAGAACTCCATCTCATGAAATCATGAGATCATGACCTGAGCTGAAATCAAGAGTCAGACGCTTAACTGACTAAGTCACCAAGATGCCAGTTTGTTTTGTTTCTTAAATTTCACAAATCAGGGGCACCTGGGTGGCTCAGTAAGTTGAGCGTCCAACTTCGGCTCAGGTCATGATCTCACTGTTGGTGAGTTCGAGCCCCACGTGGGGCTCTGTGCTGACAGCTCAGAGCCTGAAGCCTGCTTCAGATTCTGTGTCTCCCTCTCTCTCTGCCCTTTCCCTGCTCATATTCTGTGTGTGTGTGTGTGTCTCTCTCTCAAAAATCAACATAAAAACATTAAAAAATTTTTAAATTCCACATATAAGTGAAATCATATGGTGTTTGTCTTTCTCTGACTAGCTTATTTCACTTAGCATTATACTCTCTAGGTCATCTATGTCATTGCAAATTGCAAGATTTTATTCTTTTTTATGGCTGAATAATATTCCATTATATATTTATATATATATATATAATATTCCAAGTATATATATATATATATATATATATGAGTTTTTTGGCCCATTTTAATTGGATTATTTGCGTGCGCATGTGCACGCACGCGTGTGTGTGTTAAATTATAAAAGCTCATTATATATTTTGGATACTAACCCTTTATTCAATAGGTCATTTGCAAATATCTTCTCCTATTCTATAGGTTGTCTTTTAGTTTTGTTGGCTGTTTCCTTTGCTATGCAGAAGCTTTTTATTTTGAGGTAGTCCCAATAGTTTATTTTGCTTTTATTTCCCTTGCCTCAGGAGATATATCTAGAAAAATGTTGTTATGGCCGATATCAGAGAAATCACTACTTGTGCTCTCTTCTAGGATTTTTATGGTTTCAGGTCTCACATTCAGATCCTTAATCCATTTTGAGTTTGTTTTTGTGTATGGTGTAATAAAGTGGTCCAGATTCATTCTTTTGCATGTAGCTGTCCAGTTTTCCCAGCCCCATTTGTTGAAGAGACTGTCTTTTTCCCATTGCATATTCTTGCTTCCTTCATTAAAGTTTAATTAGCCATATAATTGTGGGTTTATTTCTGAGCTTTCTATTCTGTTCCATTGACCTATGTGTCTATTTTTGTGCCAGTACCATAGTGTTTTGATTCCTACAACTTTGTAATCTAATTTGAAGTCTGGAATTGTGATACCTCCAGTTTTGTTTTTGTTTTTCTTTTTCAATACTGTTTTGGCTATTCAGGGCCTTTGTGCTTCCATACAAATTTATGATAGTTTGTTTTAGCTCTGTGAAAAATGCTGTTTGTATTTTGATAGGGATTGCATTAAATTTGTAGATTGCTTTGGATAATATAGATATTTTAACAATATTTGTTCTTCCAACCCATGAGCATGAAATGTCTTTCCATTTCTTTGTGTCATCTGCAATTTCTTTCATCAATGCTTAATAGTTTTCAGAGTATAGGTCTTCACCTCTTTGGTTAAGTTTATACCTAGGCATTTTATTATTTTTGGTGCAATTGTAAATGTGATTGTTTTCTTAATTTGTCTTTCTGCTCCTTCATTATTAGTGTATAGGAATGAATCCCATTTCTGTACACTGATTTTGCATCCTGTGAGCTAATTGAATTCATCTATCAGTTCCGGTAGTTTTTTGGTGGAATCTTTAGCATTTTCTAAAATATGTCATTCTATCATCTCCATTGCACCACTATCTTCTCTCAGCTGTCATCAACCTCTCAGCTGGTCTCGGTCTCTATACTTCCATTCTTGACACCTCCCCACTCCACCTAACAGTAGTTTTAAAACATACATCAAATCACAGTACCCTTCCTGGTTAAAAGCCTTCAGTGGCTTCCCACTCTGTTAAGAATGAGAACCAACTTCTTGCCATGGCCTAATGGGTCCTGTAGTCTGGTTCCTGCCTATTCCATCTTATACCCCTAACCCTTACTGACTAACATTAGTTACAGTGACATTCTTTCAGTACACAGAACACACCAAACTCTTTCTTACCTTATGGCCTTTGCATATGGTTTCCCACTCTGCCTGGAACACTTGCCCTCTAGTTGTTTTACTTTTAACCTGGCTGGCTTTTCCTCATCCTTCAAGTTTAGCCTTAAATGTCACATCTTCTGAGATGTCTTCCCTAGTGACCCTATGTACATCCATTTTTCTCTATCTCTGCACTCTTTGTGCTTGCATAATGGTACGTATCACAATTTATAATTTTCACTTATGTTTTACTTGTTCTGTGGTTTGTCTTCCTCCATGATGCAGGGACCACAGCTACACTGCTCACCACTATAGTTTCAGCACCTGGCACAATGTGTGGCACAATGTTAACATTCAATACATATTCCCTGAATGATTTAATGACTTGATAAGTCAATCATTCAATTAATAAAGCACGGGGTGGGGGCATATAAACTTTCTCGTTGGTCTCTTAGGTAAGAAAAAGTATAACTTCAGCTAGAAACTTTATTGTTGAGATGAATCACCTTGCCCCATCCAGTTGAGAAGTATTGCAGGAGAGCTTAATCAAGCAAGAAAAAGATATACTTTAAAAAATCAGGTTCTTAGTCCTTTTATGCTTATGAGTGGCTCAGGAATGACAAATATAATTACTACAAACCAGTGGCTCTCAATAAGGGAAGATTTTTGTACCCCCTCAGGGGGCATTTGGCAATGTCTAGGTACATTCTTGGTTGTCAAAACTGTGCAGGGAGTGTGCTACTGGCATTTAGTGAGTAGAAGGCAGGAATAGCTGCTCGGCATCCAATGAATGCACAGGATTCCCAGTCTCCCCATAACAAATAATTATACCACAAGAAAAATCAATAATGCCAATACTAAAAAAACAAAAATGAAAGAGAAATAGGACTGTCATCTAACTTTGTGAAACATAATAGAATGGCCAAATGTAGGTGTTAGTGTTCTATAGGATTTGTAAAACTTAGTAATTGAAGTCATTACTAAACTCTCTTGTTTTCTAAGATTTATTTCTGTTCTTTAGAAGAGATTTTTTGTTTTTTGTTTGTTTATTTCAAAGAATCTATGCATATAGACTTTAGGAAATTGCTGACTGTTCTAAACTTGTATCTAAAATTGTGTAATTGTAACCATTTATCTAGAAGGGGGGAGCATCAGGGGTTCATGACCACCCAAAAGATTAAAAAGCCACTGGTATGGAGAGACCTTTGTGTTGTGTGGATTATACTTTAAAAAGTCATGTTTTGCAGAATACATGTTCTGTAAAATGCTTAAACGGGCTTAAAAATATGGGTGCCCTGGGGCGCCTGGGTGGCTCAGTTGCTTAAGCGTCCAACTTCCACTCAGGTCATGATCTCACAGTTCGTGGGTTCAAGCCCCGCATCAGGTTCTGTGCTGAGAGCTCAGAGCCTGGAGCCTGTTTCAGATTCTGTGTCTCCCTCTCTCTCTGTCCCTCCCCCACTCGTGCTCTGTCTCTCTGTCTCAAAAATAAATTTAAAAAAATTTTGTTTTAAAATATGGATGTCTAGGGCTACCTTAGGAGGCAGGCAAGTGTGGTGGAAGCTCAGTTTGGTTTTCTTTCTAGTGGTAGGGACAATACAGGTTTCACTGGGCTGTTAGGAGACCATATAAGGTAATTTATATAAGCCCAAGTATAGTGTTAGGCACAGAGTAGTGTTCAAAAAATGTTATGTTTCTTCCTCCTCACAGTGAGGATTGAATAAAATAATGCTTTGAAAACTAAATGAAATAATGCATGTAGCTTGTTGTCTGGTCAGTAGATGTTTAATAAATGGTTATTTTCCTCCCATGTTTTCTTTATGCCAAAATCCTGAGTCTTATCATTGAAAGTAGAGAAAAAGGATAAGTCCAGAAATATGAAAGTTTTGAGACTCAATCTTGGCTCTGCTATTTTACTAGTTGATCCTGGTTAAGTTATTTTCTGAGTCTCACTTTTCTCACTGGTAAATGAGAGATAATGTCTACCTCCCAGAATTGCTAAGAGACATAAATGAGATAATATGTATATGTATAAAGGAAATAACATGAATATACTTACATGGGATATAATTGGTGCTTAATAAGTGTTAAGTTCTTTTCTCATTCAAACAGTTCTTAAATCCTACCTCTATCAAGTCTTTCTGCAATAGAAAGATCATTTGCTGAATGTCTGGTACAATGACCTTATCTAAATATAAAACTCAAATATAAAATTTCTAGTGTTTACCTAATTATACTCATATTTGTTCACATAAAATGATAATATTTCATTTAGATATGTTTTCAACATTTTTGTTCCATGAGCTCTCAGTGTCGGCAAGGGTTATTAGGCTAAATATGCATAGCACCAATACAGCAGCACCATGGTTCATTTTTGTTTTCTTTTTACAGATAGTTTATTGTCAAGTTGGTTTCCATATAACCATGTTCATTTTTTAAAAAATGTATTAGGCACTACTGGGGACCAAATTCTCAGTATTGAAGGACTAAGAAGAAACAGGTCCTTAGCTGTGGGTTTTACCAATGTTTCTGACATTAACAATAATAATGCCTAAAATTTAAATTAGTATTATTTATTTGTTACATATTAGTAATATATTTAAATATATTATTTATATATCCCAGCCACTGTTCCAAGCATTTTGTGTAGACCAAATACATTTAATCCTCAAAATAATTCCTATTTTATACATGAGGGAACTGAGGGACAGATTGGTAAAATAATTTTTTCAACTTGTCTAATATGCATTGGTACTATGATTACTCCCTGGAGCTGGTCTATGAAAGCAGGTCTGTCTGATAAATATATTAATTTAATTTTTATATTTTAATTTCAACAACTTATTTACATTTTAAAATAAATTATACATACATGGTAAAAATTTCAAAAGGTACCAAAAGTTATACAATGAAAAGTAAGTCCTGACTTCTGGATTCTGGTAATGACAGAATTCCTTATATCAGACTAACCATCATAATAAATTAAAGGTAGTAGAGAGCATCCCAAAACAGACAGAAGCTAGAGGGAATTCAACCCTTGAAAGAAAGGAACTACACTGGGTAACAGTCACAGTTTTTATATTTTATGTGGTGTGTGGTAGAGCTGAGGCAGATAGGTGCAGGCTTATTAGCCTGAGGATTCAGAGCACAGAGTTCAGAGTTGCCAGTCTCATAAAATAAGATCCAAAATCTCCAGGTTCAAATAAAAACCCACTCACTCATCATACAAAAAAATCCAGGAAAAGTCTCAACTTGAGTGAGAAAAAGTAATCGACATATGTTAACACCAAAATGACATATATATTAGAATTATCTGACAGGGATTTTTAAGGCAGCCATTATAAAATGTTTCAAGACGCAATTACAAGCATGCTAGAAACACAATAAAAAAATAGAAAGTACCAACCAAGAAATAGAGAAAATAAAGAATGGAAATTTTAGAACTGAAATATACAATAATCAAAATAAAAAACTAACTGGATGGGCTTAATAAAAAAATGGAGATAACAAAGAAAAGCATCAATGAATATGAAAATAGAGCAACAAAAAACACCCAGTCTATACAGCTTACAGAAAACAGAGTAAAAAAATAATAAACAGAGACTCAGGGTCCTGTGAGACAAGAACAAAATATCAAACATTTATGTCATCAGAATATCAAAAGAAGATAAAGATGACATTTTAAAAATATTCAAAGAAATAATGGCTAAAACTTCCCCAAATTTGGTGAAAGGCTAATACTACATATTCAAGAGGCTGAATGAAACCTAAACAGAATAAATCCCTGAAAATCCATTCCTCCAAGTCATATCATATTTACGTATCTGAAACATAAGGAGAAAAAACAAAAATAAAAACTTTGAGAAAGCAGCTAGAGAGAAATAATGCATCATTTTACATTCTCACCTCTATGGAAACAATGTTTCAAATGAAAATGGATTTCTCATCAGAAAACACAGAGGCCAGAAGCAAAGGCACGTTTTTTTAAGTGCTGAAAAAAAATACTTCTATCCCAAAATTCTATAGCCAGTGAGCATATCCTTCAGTAGTGAAAGAGAAATCAAGCCATTCTCAGATGAAGGAAAACAAGGAGAATTTGTCTTCATCAGCTCTACCCTAAAAGAATGGCCAAAGGAAATTCTCCAAACAGAAAGGAAATGAAAGAACAAGAAATCTTAGAGCCTTAAGAAAGAAGAAATTACAACAGAAATTATAAAAATGTGGCTAAATACAGCACATTTTCCTTCTCCTCTTGACTTTTAATAATTATGTTTGATGGTTATAACAAAAACTATAACAATTTCTGTTGTTTTCAATGTATGTAGGGTAAAATTTTTAAATATTATATTAGAAAGGAAGGTAAAGGGACATAAAGTCAGGTAAGTTTGCTATAGTTTACTTAAAGTGGCAAAATGTTGATAGCAATAAACTGTTATATACATATATTTTATATATAAAT
Source organism: Hyaena hyaena (assembly GCF_003009895.1). NCBI lineage: Eukaryota > Metazoa > Chordata > Mammalia > Carnivora > Hyaenidae > Hyaena > Hyaena hyaena. The sequence continues at coordinate 259,587 of NW_024081476.1, read as the reverse complement.
ACATATGTTTATATATTGTATATATACTTCAATACTTAAGGCAACTACTAGAAAATCTATACAAAGTGATATACTCAAAAACACTATAGATAAATTAAAATATAATTTAAAAAGGAATGTCCAAATAGTCCAGAGGAATGCAGGAGGGAATACCAAGGAATAAGAAATGATAAAATGTCTATAAGAAAGTCACTTCAAATATAATAATATAGATAAATTGAAGTAAAAATAATGGAGAAAGATACAATATGTAAATGGTAATAAAAAAGTATGAATGGCAGTTTCATAAAAAAGAAAATCTATACCTATCATATGATCCAGCAACTGCATTCTTGGTATTGATCCCAGACACATGAAAACTTACATCCAAAAAAACTGTACATAAATGTTTAATTTTAATAGCCCTAAAATGGAAATAACCCAAACGTTCTTAAGTGGATAAATGGTTAAACTATGGTACCTCTATACCATAGAATACTATTTAGCAATAAAAAGGCATAAAGTATTGAGGCATGGAACAACTTCGACAGCTATCAAGGGAATTATGCTGAGTATAAAAAAGCCAATCTCAAAAGGTTACATACTGCATGGTTCCATTTATATCACATACTCTAAATGAAAAAAATATATAGACATGAAGAACAGATTAGTGGCTTCCATAGATTAGAGACTGAGTTAAGGGAAGAGAAAGTAGCTATGGTTATAAAAGAGTAGCACAAGAGAGGGTTTTGTGGTGATGGAAGAGTTCTGTATCCAGACTGTGGGAGTGGTTACAATCTATACATGTGATAAAATTTCTAAACGTTATCTAAATACACACACATACACGCAAAAATGAGTGTGTGTAAAATAGATGAAATCTGAATAAGGCCTATGGATTGTACCAATATCAATTTCCTGGTTTTGATATTTTATTGTATTTATATAAGTGAAGATATTACTGTTGGGGGAAACTGAATGAAAGGTACATGAGACTTCTTTGTACTATTTTTATAATTGTCTGTAGATTTAAAACTATTTCAGAATGAAGAAGCTCAAAAACTAATTGGATGGAATGGGATAAAAGATTAATTTGATGGGATTAATAGCAGACTAAATACTAAAGAAGAAAGGATTATTAAACTTGAAGATACATCAGTGGAAATTAAGCAAATTGAAGCATAGAGAAAAAATACTGGAAAAAATGACAAGCACTTCAGTGACTTACAGGATAGTATCAATCAATCTTTTCTCAAGTTTATTTATTTTGAGAGAGAGACAGTGAGCAGGGAAGGGGTGGGGGGGTGGGCAGAGAGAGAATCCCAAGTAGGCTCTGCACTGACAGTGCAGATGTTGGATTCAAACCCATGGACTGTGAGATAATGACCTGAGCCAAAGCCAAGGGTTGGTTGCCCAACTGACTGAGCCACATAGGTGCCCTTGTTATCAATCAATCTAACACATGTTAATAAGAGTTCTAGAAAGATAGGAGAGACAGAAATAGGGCAAAAATGAGTCAAGAAATACCAGCCCAGAATTTTCCAAATTACATCCCAAACTGGAACCCACAGATCCAGGAACTCAGGAAATCCCAAGTAGGATAAATACAAACAAAAGTATACTGGAGCATATCATGGTCAATGGTCTGAAAACCAAAGATAAATTTAAAATGCAGCCAGAGAAAAAAGACATAGTATACCCAGGGAAACAATGATAAAAACAAGACAGACTTTCCATCAAAATAAAACAAAATGGAGCCAGAAAAAAATAAAAACTGTCCATCTAGAATTTTATATCCAGAAAAAATATTCTTCAAAAATGAAGGCAGAAAAAAAAAATTAGAATCAGATAAGTAAAAGGGTTCTGCAGCTGGGTATTAGGGAAAAGAGGATGTGAAATTATTTTCTCTTTAGAAACAACTGGAATATTTGCCAAATATAGGAAACTTTTTTTTTACATATAGTTTATTGTCAAATTAGTTTCCACATAACACTCAGTGCTCATCCCCATAAGTGTCCTCCTCTATGCCCAATTATAGGAAATTTTTTAACAGACATTGGACAATATGCAGCACAATATAGTAATCTGATAGAAAAGAAATACAAATAATGTGATCCCTATGATCACCCCAGCTTTATTCCAGGAGGTAGTCCCTGGACTGTGGGGGGATCCAAACAGAGTCTAACAATCTCTAATTAGAGCAGAAAGAAATTAGAATTCGTAAAGGCCAAAGTGGTTAGAAATTGTGGTGATGGAGCTAAGTCATAAAAAGTGTACTAGAAATATGCAATAGAGGTCCCCTTGAGTCTTTTGATGAGTACTAATCTGAATAAGGATAGGGTAAAACCTCACAAAGAATCTAGAAAAAATTTCCAGGGAAACAATTACTAAGAAGTTGTAAGAGAAACACTTCCTAGAGTTAACACAAGGTCAAAGTGGAGAAACCTCAATGAATACAGGGCGGCATCAGTAGGGACTTCAGAGGAGCAGTTCCTTCAAAATGGGCTAAATTAGCTCTGATGTAAAGGCTACTCAAGGTCTACTCTAAGTGAGCTTTTAAAAACAAACTTCAAGAGGATCAAATTGATCCACAATAAACTATCAAAAAAAGTATAATCCTCTAAATACATTTTTAAAAACTCCAGCACTCAACAATGTAAAATTCACAATGTTGGATACACAATTTTAAAATTTAAACATATAAGGAAGAAGGAAAATGTTATCTATACCTGAAGAAAAATTAGTCAACAGGAACAGGCTCAGAAATTATAGAGATAAGGGAATTAATAGACAAGAACCTTAAAACACCTATTTATAAATATGCTCCATATGTTCAAGGATGTAAAGAAAATATGAACACAGTGAAGAGAGAAGTGGACAATTTTTTCCTGGTCATATATATTTTTAAATATTTTATTATTTGGAAGGTTTTATTTGTAATAGAAGTTCTAGAAATGAAAAATATAATATTTGAAAAGAAAATGTCACTGGATGGGATTAATAGCAATTATATACTGCAGAAGAAAAGATCAATCATCTTGAGGGTAAATCAATAGAAACTCTTCAATATGAATCACAGAAATAAAGGACAAAATAGAGGTGTCTTGGGGCCTTTCAGTGGGTCAGTCGGTTAAGCATCCAAATTTGGCTCAGGTCATGATCTCATGGTTCATGAGTTTGAGACCTGCATCAGGCTGGTGCTGACAGTGCAGAGTCTGCTTCAGATTCCGTCTCCCCCTCTCTCTCTGCCCCTCCTCCACTCATGCTCTCTTGCTCTCTCTCTCACAAAAATAAATTTTAAAAATTAAACATAAAAAAGGGGGTCTCAGTGACCTATGGGACAATACAACTGGTCTAACATATGTTTAACTGGAGTCCCAGTAGTAGAGGAGAGAAAGGACAGAAAAGAAATAATAGCTGAAATATTTCTAAATTTGATAAAAACTACAAACTCTCAGACCCTAGAAGCTTTGGGTTCCAAAGAGGACACACACACACACACACACACACAAACCACACCAGAGCAAACTATAATCAGGATGCTGAAAACTAGTCACAAAGAGAAAAGGTAAAAGCAGCCAAAGGAAAAAAAGGCATGTATTATACAAAGGAACCAAGAGAAGAATGATTACAGAGTTCTCATGAGGAAATATGCAAATGTAAACACAATGTATTGATATCTTTAAAGTTCTGAAAGAAAAACTATCCACCTAGAAATCTATATCTTAAAATATAGAAATATCTTTAAAATATCTTAAAAATTTAAGACAAAATAGACTTTTCAAACAAATCTGAGAAAATTTGTTGCTAACAGATCTATATTTTAATACAAAATTAGCTGAAGTTCTTAGGGAAAATGTAACTTTTACCAGATGGAAACCTGGATCTACACAAATGATTGAAAAATGCTGGAAAGGATAAATATATAGGTAAATGTAAAAAATATTTTCGGGGCGCCTGGGTGGCTTAGTCGGTTAAGCGTCCGACTTTCGCTTAGGTCATGATCTCGCGGTTGGTGGGTTCGAGCCCCGCGTCGGGCTCTGTGCTGACTGCCAGCTCAGAGCCTGGAGCCTGTTTCAGAGTCTGTGTCTCCCTCTCTCTCTGACCCTCCCCTGCTCACGCTGTCTCTCTCTCTCCTAGAAATAAAAATAAAAATAAAAATAAATATTTTCGAGGTGCCTGAGTGGTTGAATCCAACTCTTGATTTTGGTTCAGGTCATGATCTCATGATTTGTGGGATTGAGCCATGCATCGATCTGTGCTGTCAGCACAGAGCCTCCTTTGGATTCTCTTTCTCCCTCTCTCCATGCCTATCCTCTCTCTCTCTCTCTCTCTCTCTCACACACACACACACACACACACACACACACACAATAAATAAATACATAAATATTTTCTTACTTATATTTTAATTTCTTTAAATGATAATTTAGGGCCAAGTTGGGAGCAGCATGTCCAGTGGTGGCTGCTATGTGCCAGCTGCAAAGGAGTGCCACAAAAGCCCATGGAGGAATGAGGCAGGCTTTCAGCCTGGTGGCAGAGTAATAAGTAGAGCAACACATTCCAGCCAAAATGTGGCATAGCCCAGGTTGGGGCACTGGGTGTATGGTCCAAAGCTGCTCATATCTGGGGCATTCTAGTCTGAGCATTGTGTCCTTTGGTTGGTATGAGTAGCTGTCTAGCCTTGCTGCACCCTCTGATGGGGCCCATACAACAGTTTCCTTTACTTTGAGACCTATTGCCTGGTCAGGCTCTGGATCTTCTCTTCTATTCCTTCCTTTAAGTTTTTCAGTTCTTTGCTCTGAAGTGCTCGTACCATGACCAGTGCCTGTACTCCCTAACCACAAGAGAGACATGGAAAAAGTATCCTTAGCTATACCTGCTATAGTCTCTATAACTTTATTTATTGTTTACTAAATCATTATTTTGAAATTCCAGAGTTTTGCTTCCACCTAGACAGAAATTTAAAAACATGGATTGTTGGCTTAATAAAGTGAGATTAGGCTTACTGTCTCAAACCAGAGCTATAACATATGTGTTCAAAGAAGCTGAAAAAGGGGGCGCCTGGGTGGCTCAGTCGGTTAAGAGTCCGACTTTGGCTCAGGTCATGATCTCACGGCTCGTGGGTTCGAGCCCCATGTTGGGCTCTGTGCTGACAGTTCAGAGCCTGGAGCCTGCTTCAGATTCTGTGTCTCCCTCTCTCTCTGACCCTCCCCTGTTCACGCTGTCTCTCTCTCTCTCTCAGAAATAAATAAAACATTAAAAAATTAAAAAAAAAAAGAAGCTGAAAAAGATGAAACTGAAGTATCAGCGAGGGCTCTGACTCATGGTAGGAGGACATTGACTTCAAAGACATGGTTAAATTTTAAGCAAAGAATGAAATTATGATTAAAATTACCTTTATATGTAATTAATTTACTTTATATTTCAGAATAATTTTATTTAAATTGTTGCATCATTTTCAGACCATTTATTCATAGTTACAGGGAAAGAAATGGGATATTTTATGTGTACACATGATGAGCTTATTAAAAATCATAAGTTGTTAACAGCTTTTCAAACTAGAAGAAGTCATTGAAGCACCTTACGCATAAGTCAGTAGACTACATGGACTGGGACAAATGCACATAGTAGTTTAGAGATCAATAAAGCCTTGAATAGTTGACATTGCTCAATGCCTATTGAATGAAAAGTTAGTAAAATAATTCATAGTAGTGCCTCTTGTCAATGGCATGGTAACTTGCTTATTTAGGCATTTAGCTCTAAACATGAATATTTAATCATTATCTTATTTGCATAATTGTACTTTTACTTTACAGACAAGTCTCCAAATGTGGCTGGACTTGTTGTTTTGCTTGAAGTCATGTGGTATCAGCAGTGACTAATCTTTGAAGAAGTCTTTTTCTTTGTGAATAGTTGACAACAAACATGAGTGGTATTGAAATATTAAAGTGCTGAATAACCCGTTTGAATCTCATGGTTTCTCCTGGAGCAACTTTGTTTATATTTGCATGGAGGTACAAAAACAATAATAGGTAAAACTGCAGCTACCATGATATAAATTAAGGCAGTGGCACCAAAGTATACCAGTAGTTATTATATTCTTTATACTGCCATGTAATCACATTAAAAAATTCAATTTCAGTTAAGAACGTCCTTGGTGAAGCACTAAAAATTATTAAATCTTTTTTTTTAAATACGTAGATAATTTTATTGCTATTTTCATCATGACTTTGGTAGATAAATTTTGTCTTAAAAAAGTAAAGTTGTCTTGATCCTGGATTTAATATTCTGTGTCATAGGTATGAAAAAGGTGCTTCTGTTATAAACTACACTATAGTGGTGGTTGTGAAAAACAGATCTGTAATTAAGTTGTGACCTAACTAGTCACTTTTCATGGAATATCAATTTTACTTAGAAGAACAACTGATAGAAAAACCATCATTAAATACTTGTGTATTTGGCAGATACTTCTCAAGAATGAAGTGAGCCTTTAGGATAAACAACTGATATAATTTTTTGCAAATAATCATATTTACAATTTTGGGTGAAAATTAAAATTTTGGAAAACTTAATTTTGCCATTGTAAGCTTGACAGCTTCCCCAAACTTAAGCTTTGTTTCAATGAGATTAGTGCTGATATCAATGTAACTTTTGATAGTGCAAAAAATGTTTCAGCATTTGAAATAGTCACTTAACTTAGTAAACCAATATTTTCCAAATAGTTGATGTGTACAAATGGGCCAAATAGCTATTCAAAGAACAAGATGACCAATGAATTTTAATGCAACAGTATATAAAAAGTAAAATGTTCACTGATATAGTTTCAGATTCCACACAGCATTAACCTTTAAGAAACTACCATTTGTAGGGTTTTTGTGTAATATCAAAGAAGAATATCCACAATTATCTGTAAAGGTTATTGAAACACTCCTCCCTTTTCCAACTACATATCTACATGAAGCTGGATTTTCTTCATATACTTTAAGAAAAACAACATAACACATTGTAGAAGCTGGTCTGAGAAGTAACCTGTCATTTATTAAGCCCAACATTATAGACATGACAAAAATATATAGCAATGACATTCTTTTCATGAAATTTTTTGTCTTGGAAAGTAGGGTTATTTAAAAAATCATAACATGTTATCTGTGCTAATGTGTACTGGGTTTATTTTTCTTATTTTAAATAATAAATGTTGAAAATTTTAAAAAATATATTGACTGTTTAAGGCAAAATAATAACAATGTATTGTGGGGTTTATAACATCTGCAAAAATAAAATATATGACTACAATAGCACAAGGGAAGGAAAAGGGAAATATGGAAGAACACTGTAATAAGGATGCTATATTATACATGAAATAGTGTAATACTATTTGAAGGTAGTATATGACAAGTTAAAAATGTATACTGGGTATACCCAGAGCAACCAGGAAAAATCAAAGCAAACAGTTGTAGTTAATAGGCAAATAAAGGACACAAATAGAACCTTAAAAATATTAATTTAATTCAAAAAGGCAGGAAAATAGAAATAGGGAATAGATGGGACAAATAGAAAACAAATAGGAAGATGGACTTAAACATAAACATATAAATAATTTATGTAAACATAAGTGGTGTAGGCATTCCAGCCAAAAGGCAGAGACTGTCAGACTAGACTGGATAAAAAATCATGACCCAACTATACATGGTCTATAAGAAATTAAATTTAGATATGGAAACACAAATAGGCTAAAAGTAAAAGAACAGATAAAGATATACCACATAAATAATAATCATAAAAATTATACCACTCCAATAATAATAAAATTGGCACAGATGTGACAATATTAAAATCAGACTTCAGACAAAGTAGACTTCAAAGCAAGGAATATTACCAGAGATAAAGAGCAATATTTCATGATAATAAGACGGTCAATTCATCAAGAAGATATAACAACCCTAAATGTATATACATCTAATAACAAAGCTTCAAAAATACACGAAGCCCAAATCAACATAAGTGAAAGGAAAAATTACCAAACCCAAAATCATGGTTGGACTTCAACTTTCTTGATAATTGACAGAACAAGCAGACAAAAATCCATAGGGATATAGAAGACATAAATAACACTCTCAACTAACCTGACCTAATTGATAACGATAAAAAATGCTGTCCAATAATAGTAAAATACACATTCCTTGTAAACTGCACATGAAACATTCACCAAGATAGATCTTATGCTGAGCTGTAAAGCAAATTCCAATAAATATAAAATGACTGAAATCATGCAAACTATGTTCTCTGAGTATAACAGAATTAAACTAAAATGAAGGTAAATAGAAAGATATCTGGAATGTCCTGAAATATTTGAAAATTAATTTTTAAAAACTCATGCTTCTAAATAACTCATCAGTTAAAGAAGACAATTAGAAAATATTTTGAATCAACTGAAAATGAAAACATCAAAATTTCTGGGATGCAGCTGTAGCAGTGCTTAGATGAAAATTTATAGCATAAAATTCTTGTATTAGAAAAGAAGAAAGGTTTAAAATCAATAAACTATGTTTCTATCACAAGAGACTAGAAAAAGAAAAAAAATCAATACAAGTAAGTAGAAGGAAGGAAATAACAAAGATATGAACAGAATAATGAAATAGAAAAGAGAAAAATAGTGAATGGAAAAGCTGATTCTTTGAAAAAAATACAGTTCAATAAAACTGATAAATCACAAGCTAAAATGATCAGGAAAAACAGGAATTGAATACTAGGAACAGAAGAGGGGATACCACTACAGCTTCTACAGACATTAAAACAATAACAAAAGAATATTATAAGTGAATGGGCAAATTTCTCAAAGACAAATTATCAACATGGAAGCAAGAAGAAATAGAAAATCTAAATAGCTATATAACTATTAAAGAAATAGAATTCATAATTAAAAACCTTCCCACAAAGAGAACTCCGGACTCAAATGTTTCACTGGTGAATTCTATCAAATACTTATGTAAGAAATAGTATAAATTTTACATAAACTCTTTCAGAAAAAAAGAGGAGGTGGGAACACTTCCCAAGTCATTTTATAAGATCGGCATTGCCCTGATATCAAAAGCAGACAAAGACATTACAAGAAAAGAAAACAACAGGTCAATGTCCCTCATCAACATTGACACAAAAATCCTTGACAAAATTTCAGCAAACTGAATCCAGCATAATATACCATGACCAACTAGGGTTTATTCCAGCAATGCAAGGTTTGTTTCATATTTTAAAAAGCAACAGTTAATGCAGTTTACTGTATTAACAGAATAAGAGGACTCCATATGATCATTTCAATAGATGAGGAAAAAGCATTTGACAAAGCTTAACACTCATTTGTGAGAAAATACTTAGTATATTAGGATTAGAAGGGAACTTCCTCAACCTAATAAAGAACATTTATGAAAAATCTGACAGCTAACATCATGCTTCATGGTAAAAGATTAAGTGCTTCCCCCTATGATCAGAAACAAGACAAGGATGTTTTCTCTAACCACTTCTATTCAATATCATATTGGAGGTCCCAACCAGTGTAATAGGCAAGAAAAAGAAATAAAAGTCATGAAGATTGTAAAGGAATAAGTAAAACTTTCTTTATTCACAGATGACATGTTTGTATACATGAAATATGCTAATGAATCTACAAAAAGCTACTAGAGCTAATGAGTTTAGCAATGATACATTATTCAAGATCAATATAAAATCAATTGTATTTCTATATTCTAGCAACAAACAATTGGAAATCAAAATTTAAAAATACCATTTATAATAACATCAAAATCATGAAATACTTAAGGATAAATATAACAAAATTTGTGCAAGATGTGTTCACTAAAAAGATAAATAAAAATTTGAAATTAAAGACAAGAAAATGGAGAGATATAGCAAATTTGTGGATTGAGAGATTAAATATTGTTAAGATGTTATTCCTCCCCAAATTGATGTATAGATTCAGTGCAATCTACAGATGCACTGCAAGACTGTTTTACATTAGTAACATACATTTGTATATAAATCTACACTTGTATATAAATCATTATTTTTAATAGCTATATATATTTCCTCATATGAATGATGCATAGTTTATCCAACCAGTCCATCAGAAATGGTCTGGTTAAGTAAATATTTTTCACTCACTAAATTTTGTTAACAAATCTATCTGATTTAGGTATATACATAGACCTGATATATCTGCACATACATATACATATATGTATATATGAATACATTACATAACATAATTGCTATACTCTATCTTAGATCATAGGATCCAAATAGTATTACTGAATTACAGAACATTCTTATATATGATAGTCCATAAGATTTATTACATGGAGTGGGTGATTTGCTAAATTAGCCACGTACTGGTCTTTTTATGGGACCTCATGCCACCTTTGGGCTTTCTCTATGGTAGAGATACCTAAGACAGGCATATGGACAGGTTCCCTTCCTCTCAGCTTCCCAACCTGGGCCCAAATCTTCTAGCTGGGAATGCTTCTTTACTCCATGCCTGGCTGGCAAACCTGGCTCCCTAATTCCTGAGCTGGGACCAACTCCCTGATCACTGCCTTTATGACATCACTGGTTTTATATCTCATGAGAACTATGATAAAATCTCACCACTAATTGCTTTTAATATTTGTACTTGGTTTGTCTTCTCAACTCCCTTCCCTTAGTTGGCAATCTAGTGTTTTCCCATGGACACATCTGTTTCCTACAGCTGGGATAACTGATACTTCTTGCAAAGGATGGGTGGTTGCTACTGGAAGCCTTTTCAGCAAAAGCCTTCCAATTCTTCCATCTTAAAAAGAGTTTTACAATGTGAATGTTTGAGATGATTATTATCCAAACACTCATTTATTCAGGTGTTCATTCAAACAATGAACACCAACAAGGTGGGTGGCTGACACTGTGCTAAGCACTGAGGGGGAATACAGACAAGCAAAACACAGATGACCAAATGAATAGTATAGACTATGTTATAGGAGCGTACTGGAACCTCTTAACAGGTTTGCCTTTCTCAAGTCTCTCTCTTTTGCAATCTGTCTTTCGTGTGCTACTGAGTAAGCTTTCTAAAAACCAAAGCTCATCTGTTTTCACAGAAAAAAAAAAGTATAAACTCTTTAGTGCAATGTTCAAGGCTCTTCATAATGTGGCCTCAATTTTCATTCAAGCCTTAATCCTTCCCACTCTCCCTTAGAAACTCTATGTTCTACTACTATATCAAACTTCTCACTGGTCCCATGAAGCACCAGGTCCTTTCCAATTCCTGTTCCCTTTTCCTAGAATGTCTTTTCCTCTTCTTCACTGGCAGACTCCCAATCAACCTACATGATTCAGTTCGAAGTCTTGGTGAAACATTTCTTCTATTATCTTCAACTGTCCTGGATTTGGGCATTGTTCTGTCACCTTTATTAGATGGTGAAATGTTTGGGTGCACTGGGTTTGCCTGTTAGTCTTTGTATCTCTGAATTCAAGTCTGAATAGGGCCTGGCAAGTAGTAGGGACACAATGAATATCTGTTAAATAAATGAAGGAATAATTGAATGTGAAGGAAGAGCTCAAAGGGCCTTGGTATATTTAGGTAAGAGATTTTTAAAGGCACAGGGCTTGAAGCTGGACCTAGGAAGACAATAGAGAGATGGAGAAAGAGCATTTGGAGGAGGAAGAATATTATCCTAGGACACAGAAGAACACAAGCCCAAGACTGAAAGTGAAGACAGTGAGGGGGTCAGTCAGAATGCAGCTGACTGCTGCACTATCTTGACCTTTTCACTGATTAGATTTCTCAATTATATTTTCAGCTCCTGAAGGGCAGGGCATTTTGTACAATCCTTTGTATCCCTTTCATGTTTGATGCACATCTCTACAGTCATTGTTCCTACTGCCTTGTGTTTCTTACTCTTCTCTGTAATATAATTATTTGTATATCTACATATCTCCCCAGAAGTTATACCAGCCTCCCTCCCAGGCTTCTTGAGATAGGGATGAGGTGAGGTCTCAGTGTCTTTGCATTTTCCAAGACACCTAGCATAGTGCCTGGCACACAATGGGTGCTCAATAAATATTTTTTGATCTGCCATTTGTTGATCTGATTACAGAGAACCACAAGGATATTTGTGTGCAACTGTGTATTGTGGCACAAAACTTATATATGCCTTCACACTGTGCAGTCTATTTTTGGCAATTTTCATTAAAATGTTATCTTATTGTACAGGGAAGACTGTCATTTCAATTTTCTTCTTTGTTCCTTCTGGGATGACTCACATCTCTTATACCAGAAGGATATGACAGAAGGGATTCAAAAAGGGTTTGGATACATTTATGAATGACAAAGTCATAAATGTCTGGGTATAAGGAATTGTTAGGAGCATGCAAAGGGGAAGGAGAAAACTTGCATTTTAAAAGTGCCTATTATGTGCCAAGAACTGTGTTAGGCAATTGGCATACATTGTATATTATTTAATCTGGCAGGATATGTCAGCATAAAGATAGGACGTGTCTGTCTATAAGGCCAAACCCACACCCATTCAGGCACAAAGCTTCTCCAGGTACCAGAGGCAGTATTCATCTTTATTAAAATTTTATCAACCTTTTAAGACAGATGAATCTATGGATTTGCACTGTTTCCTAGGAACAGAACACTCATTCTCAATTCAAGCTCCTATAGTTTAAAACTCCTTTTTGACATAACTTGATCAGTTTTTAAAGTCTCAATGCTTTAAATTACAATGCAATCTGAGATAGTCCCACAGCAATAACAGCAATTACATTTGTTCACAAATGTAATTTGTTCACTTATCTTTATATTTCATAAACGTAACCTTCCAAATACTGAACAAGGGTAAGTCAAGTCAAGAAAAGACACTTCTATTAACCCTGACACCAGCAAATTGTCTCAAATTATAGCATGCCTTCAATTTGTATTCTAAACACATTGAGTGGTTTTTCAGAGATACATATTATACCTCATTTGTGGTTAGAAGAAAATTGGAAGGAAATTAGTTTAAGTTGTTTCTAATTTTTTAAAAAATAGTAACTTTAAAAAGAATAATGTTCCCAAGTGAACAGATTCTGCATGTGGTAGGAATCAAAACATAACCAAAGTACTATCTCTACTCCTGGGAATGGCTTGAGACAGTGGGGCTGCAGGTATTGGTTCACACATTGGCTTTATTATAAGTCACATAATCTAAGGCCTACAACTACACATCTTGATCTGTAATAACATGCTTCCTGCTAGGTGTGGGGGTGGGTGGAAAGAGAAGGGGTACACCTTCAGATAAGGGATAATCAGTACACTCACAGATCTCAGACAGTTTTCTGTTAATCTGTTTTGGGAAAACTAAAATAGACTCTTTGCTCCGGAAAGCATTAAAGCCTATCTCATATGACTAAAGAAAATGGCAAAGGTTCAAATGACATTTTACATTTTAGATGGTCTTCCCGCAACCTCTCTGCCACTAATCATTGGAAAATACCAGACATGTCTTTGTGGTGATTATGTGTTTCTTAATTTTATAATAGTCAAAGGAAACTGAAAGACCAGGACTGACCCCAAAGAACATAGGTGTGACATACCACGTATGGGAGTTTTTAAAGATAGACAAGAATCCAGCTTAAACATTTCAAATATTCCCCCTTCTTTTTTGAGACTAAGGGATGAAAATATGCACATATTCCAAAGAGTTCTTTGTGTGAACAGGTGACCCCTTCCCACAGTCTCTGTAATTAATTGAGAAATTAAAGTTAGTTGGCCTTTGAGATCTCTTGTTAAGAAAGGCAGAAGGTCTTGGATATTTTGGAACAAGAGTCCACTATTCTGCCAAGACAGTGTGTTATTGTTATTGGAGTGTCTCTCAACAAAACGGTATTGAGTGGTGAGGACGTGATTTTGATTAGGTGGAATGACTCAGCTCTTCCCCTTAAAGAAGAGAGGACTTGTCAGAGCCTTACTTACCTCATGATCTGGGATCTCAGAGGATAGTGTTTTCCCTAGGATGACCCCGGTCAAGTATGTCCAGCATCGAGCTGTGTTGGCAAGGTTATAGCCTCCTGTCTCCATCAAGAATTGTGAAGTTAGGAAAGAACAGTCACAAAACAGCAGGAGAGGGAAGGAGGGTAGGAAGGAGAGAAAAATGTTTTAATAAAAGGGCTAAAAAGACAGTCCCAACTTGCAGAATTTCACCTAAACATCCCTTTATAATGTTTTTGAACCACCTAGTAGGCGGACTTTAGTGGATTAGTTAGACCATGCAGTGTGGAACTGGGAAGTCTAAAGCCTACAAAGATTAAAGGGGCCTTCATCTCTGAACAAATATGTAACTGAGGACTCCAAGCTCCTCAATTTCATCGAGTTATCAGCAAGATTGAGATCCCTGGAACCCGGATCTCTCGAGGTGACCTACCCAGCATGAAGGTCTCTGTGATGAATTTTGCAGCAATTCTATAAAATGGCTGCTGGATGTGATTTGTATGTTAAAGCTATTGGCAGATATAGACCTAGGAATATCCAGGAAAGAGAAATGGAAAATGCTGGCAGAAATAGACTTCCTTCTTTCAATATCAGCATTCCTTTTCTCCACAAAACACAGGCCTAGTGGCAGAGATCAATGAGAATGAGATGAGGAAGGGACTGTTGACTGACGCTCTGACCCATCTCATCAGGTTCTGTCACAGTCACCCAGCAGCCATATTATACTGGCTAATAGTCAGCATATTTTTGCAATGAATAGATGTATTCTGCTGTGCAAGCATTAGAACATTGGCCTTTAGCTAAATTCCAAGAATATAAGGATGAAATGGAATGATTTCTTAAGCCCAGTGCAGCCTGAGGGAAATAGAAGCTGATCTATTTTAGGTAGGGTAGCCATATAATTTATTGTCCAACTGGTATACTTTTAACTGTAAAAGGGGACACTATTAATAATTACACTGGGATAACATGTATAAATTGAGGCACCTTTCTCTTAAGCCTTGAAAGCCTTACTCTTTTAAAGGCCAGGGATAGTGAGGATTTTAGAATATGTTTTTTAGACCTCAGTGGGGTCTAATGAAGCCTGGGGATGTGGCCATCTCCACTAATTATCTATGTGCTATTGGGAGTTGAAAATTTGAGTGAAATAGTACAGATATGACCTTAAACATTCCTGATGTGAAAAATATGAATTTATAAGATTGACTTATTGGGTGTAATTATTTGATTTCAAAAAGATCCACTATAGATTTTAAGTAGTAGGCTCCTTCTGTTATACATACTATATGATTTGATTTGCAAAAATTCCTTTTACATACAGGCATTTTCAGGAATACACATATTGCATAAGAAGAGTTAAATATTCAAAAGCCAAAGCACTAAGTAAAGGCTGTAGCCACAAACAAAAGTTGAATTTGCACAGATGTATATTGTAGAAAGGCCTTTTTTCTTCACCTGAGTTGTACCTGTATCATAATCAACATCCTTAGTGCTGTCAAGGAAAATAATATGTCACACAGTACTTATCAATTTTATCTTTTCCCTGTGTTGAAGTTAATACATGTTTTGCCAGCTTTTCATAAAAGGTTGTCTCTTGTAAGCACTTTTAATTTTGATTCCTCTAGAGTCTGAGGCTGCCAAGGGACCTGGCATGTGTATTGGTATTGAATGCTCACTCATTTTCATAAGACCTTCCCACAACCTCCTCTAATTTGGTTTCTATAATAGGTTGACAAAATAATAAACTATTAGCTGTTCCATAATACTTGCATTTTAAGCTCAATCTGCCTGACCATGTTATTTTAACACACTAATCCATTCACCCAATGAAATACAGGTTGTACCAGATGGATAGATAGAATATTCTCAACAAAGCATCTTCAAAAATAGTTGCGGTTATAAAAGGTACTTTCACAAATGTGTAAGTGCTTCTCTTGAACAGACCCAGCTTTCTCTTGGTCAAGTAATGCAAAACATCAGTACATACTGAAGATAAGGATGTCCAAGAGATTCTAGATCTCTCAATTTTCCTTTACTGTAACAAACCCATGCTTTTTTTTTTCTTTTTGGTGGGGGTGGGAGGGAGAAGTTGTTCTTGAATTGAGCTTAGATATTTAATTAATTCATGTGTTTACTACTTATATATGAGTAGACTTAGAATTTTGGTATGTTTCCAAAGGATGATTATTAGAACTTAGAATCAAAAACTACATTGAGAGAAGATGGATTAAAGTCCATTGAGGTTAACATCAACTATTCTTAATAAGATCTGATGGCACCTTTAACCAAAGGACCTTTGCTTTAGGAATTGAAACTTAGACTTCACAGTGCTAAGGAGTCAATGCACATGCCAAGCTAAGGAGAAGCGTGTCACAGTACTTCCTTATGCTGATTTGTGAAGGGGGCAGAATTCTTTAACTTAGGCTTCTGGATCACAGGCATGTTGGTATTATCCAATCTAAGAAAGCCAAATTTTCTTCAGTGTCAATGGACAAAATGTGGAAGAAGGTCAGCAAATTCTCCTGGTGACCTTCCTTTGTACTCACCTCCTCCCAAAATGAGTGTTGCCAATTGCCACTGAAGGATGTACTTAAGACATTTGCCAATTCCCACTGGAGTCATGTTAAAGGAGCACATGGGATCCCCAGCAATTGTATCAGCTCCCAGCTGTAAGACCACTGCTTTAGGATTAAAGGCTATGTATACCTCCTTTAGTACACTGTGGAAAAGAGAAAAGATATAAAATGTCAGAAAACGACAGGTCATTTTGGTGTAGGTGGTGGTGGTGGGGCAATTGGAGATATAGCTGAGTCAGCAAAGAGTGAAGGGGGAAAAAAACCAACCCAACTAGTCAAGCTCATCAAACTTTCCATCTAAAATGGGTGATTCAGGGGCGCCTGGGTGGCTCAGTCCATTAAGCGTCTGACTTTGGCTCAGGTCATGATCTCATGGTTCATGGGTTTGAGCCCCGCATCAGGCTCTGTGCTGACAGCCAGCTCAGAGCCTAGAGTCTGCTTCGGATTCTGTATCTCCCTCTCTCTCTGACCTTCCCCTGCTCACGCTGCCTCTCTCTCTCTCAGAAATAAAACATTAAAAATTAAAAAAAAAAAACAAACCAGGTGATTCAGACTATATGTAAATTATACCTTAATAAACCTGATTTACAAAAAAATTCCCTCCACCTTTACCTTACAAAGAACCAAATTTACCTTTGTGTTTTAGAACTCAAACTTCCTTTAAATATTTATATTAACTTAACTTTAACAGCCATAGGACACAGTGTATATATTTACCCCATTTTATAATCTGGTAAAGTAAGATATATATAGTTCATAGTTAAGGATTATTTCTGATAATTTAAGATTGTTAACATTCTTGGAGTTTATTATCTAGTTATTGATGGAGACCGCTGAAGAGAATTAACATGCTTTTAAAGCATAGATGTTATCAGCTTACTTTCTATTATTCTAAAGGACTTCTGGGTTATGAAATATAGCCCTACCTAACTCATATGTAGCCAGAGTATTATAGGGTAGAGAATGATAACAACTTACCCAAAATTATAAATCTGAAGCACCCTAAAGAATAAGTCGTAGTGAGTAGTAATGAGGATAATTCTGGGTCGAATCATATGGTGCTATCAAATCAACCTAACAGCTTTTTTCCTGACAGCTATAAGCATTATAGATGAAAAGGAAGTTGTCAATGTGACAGATGACCTTAGTCAGGCTTTTAGTATTATCATTAATTGAACACTGACACTGTCCAGAATGCATTTTAGGAGTTCTAAGGTCCCTGCTCTCAAGGGGTTTACAATCTAGTTTCCAGACAAAACATATACCAGTTCTCATGGGCCTGAGTAACTCTTATGGAGACATATAAACAAGTGCAAATTAACATTCTTCAGAGTTGAGAAAATGCAGAGTCAGAAAGTGATACAAAATGTTGGGGTTAATGACCCCTTCATAATCAACATGTCAAATTATACCAGTGCAGCAAAAACAGAAAAATTCCAGATCTTTTTGCAACTGCAAAAAGAATTCAGGGATATAAAATGCCATTTTCCCAAATTCATATATAACCAGGGTATTGAAACTATTGAAAAGTGTTTAGCTGCAGAGGCATTCTTAGACTCAAAAGAGTGTTTTGTTTTGATTTTTCATCTATGCAGACAAATATTGTGTGATTGTGGAGATTATAATAATATTATAAAAGTTATGACATATGATCCTTAAAACAGGAATACTCAAGCCTATTCTCTCTTTCATGTGCTTATCTCCTGGTGCAGAAGGAAGATAAGCTACCTGAATAGTTAGCTAACATGTACTGAACATCTACATGTACAGGGAATCTTATTAGCTGCTATCAGAAGACACAGAGGAAGGTATGGTTTTTGTTCTAAAAAGGTTTATAACTTAACAGGAAGAAGGGGGAGGCAAGAAAGACCAATGTTTCTTCATTCATTCTTCCCCTCATTTTGCACAAATTTACTGAGTACCCTCTGTGTATCCAGCATGTAACTGTACCAGATGCTGCAGGAACAAAGATGAATATGACACAGCTCTTATCTTCATGTGGCTCAAAACCGAGGGGAAGACTCATACTATGTTAATCAGTAATTAAAATACAATGATGAATGAAGCATCAGAGATGGCACAGTGAAAGGATTAATTGACTTTTCCAGAAGATGTTAGAAAAAGCTCTATAGAGGTAACTTTAGACTTAGGTCTTAATAGATGAGAAGAACTACAACCAGTCACCTATTAAAATGGCTAAAATGAAAAATAGTGATAACATCAATTGCTAGTGAGGATGTAGAGAAAGTAGATCACCCATAGGCTGTGGATGGGAATGTAAAATGGTGTAGTCACTTTGAAAAATAGACTTACCATGCGACCCAGCAATTGAACTCTTAGGCATTTATACCACAGAAATTAAGGCTTATTTTCATATACCAACTTATACACAAATGTTCATAGCAGCTTTATTTGTAATAATCCAAACTGGAAACAACTCAGATGTACTTCAACAAATGAATGGTTAAACAAACTGTGGTATATCCATACCACTGGAATATTGCTTATCAGTAAAAATAAACAAACTATTGGTAAATGCAAAAAAACTTGGATGGATATCAAGGGAATTATTCTAGGTGAATAAGGCCAATCCAAAATCTATACTGCATGATTCCATCACATACCATTTGTTAAATAACAATTTGAGGGATGGAGAACAGATGGAGGTTGCCAGTAGTTAGGGATGGGTATGGCTATAAGATGGTACTATGAGACAGCCTTGTGGTGATGGTATAGTTCTGTATCTTGATTGTGGTTGTGGTTTTGGCAATACAAAGCTATACAGGTGATAAAAATCTCATAGACACACACACACACACACACACATACACATACATGAGTGCATATATAACTGGTGAAAACTGAAATAAGTTCTATGAACTGTACCAATGTCAGCCTCTTGATTTTGATATTGAATTATAATTATTCAAGATGTCAACATTGGAGAAGGCTGGAAGATGGGTGCATGGAAATTTCTTGTACATTTCTTTGCAACCTCCTTTGAAACCATAATTATCTCAAAACGTAAAAAGAAAGATCAGGGAAAGTTTACAGGCATATGGGTGAAGGTAGTGGAGTTGGAAGTGGGGATAGTTGTGAGGTTTATTAGTAGGGGACTAGCTTCAGAGAAGGAACTGCATACATAAGAGCATGATGGCTGAAACAGGCAATGGTGGGAGCGAGGCTAGTGAAGTAAATGTGGTTTAGTGCATAAAGGGCTACAAGATATGCCAGGCAGGCTAATGAGTGGGCTTTTCCTTTAAGGAGTATGAAACATCTCAAACATTGTGTGTACCTATGTGTTTACATGTGAGTATGTGTGTTGGGGGAATGATAAGATTTACATTTTGAAGATACTTTGGGGGGCACCTGGGTGGCTCAGTCGGCTAAGTGTCTGACTTTGGCTTGGGCTGTGATCTCACAGTTTGTGGATTCCAGCCCTGCATTGGTCTCTCTGCTGTCAGCACAGAGCCCACTTTGGATTTTCTGTCTTCATCTCTCTGCCCCTCCCTTGCTCGCTCTCTCCCTCAAAAATAAACAAACATTAAAAAAAGAAAGAAAGAAAAGAAAAGATACTCTGGATATAGCATAAGATACATTGAAGGTTATCAGGGGGCTTTTGCAACAATCCAGGCCAGTGGCAGTAAGGCCAGAGAAGACGAGATGGATTTGGGAGATACTTCTATGATAGAATTAATAGGGCGGCACATATTGACACACAAGGAAAGTGTATACATATAACATTCATGAGTGTTTGGTACTAGGGCAGAGGAAAGGATAAAGGAAGGCAAGGTGTTTCTGGATCATTTTTTAAAGTGATAGCCAGGAAGGGAAAATGAGTCCTCAGTGAGTTCTGATGAAGAGGGCTCCGGATGGATGGAGAAAAGAGTAATTAGAAGCTTTGGAAAAGGTAAGGTAATTTGTTTGTTGTTTTTTTTTGTTTTGTTTTTTTAATTTTTATTTATTTCTAGGAGAGAGAGAGAGAGACAGCGTGAGCAGGGGAGGGTCAGAGAGAGAGGGAGTCACAGACTGAAACAGGCTCCAGGCTCTGAGCTGGCAGTCAGCACAGAGCCCGACGCGGGGCTTGAACCCACGAACCGCGAGATCATGACCTGAGCGAAAGTCGGACGCCCAACCGACTAAGCCACCCAGGCGCCCCAAGGTAAGGTAATTTGTATACAATGTAAATCTCAAAGCAACTGCAAGTGAGGACAGCTTACATGTGAGGGCTACATGGTGGATCCCCTTAAATTCAAGACTGGAAGTTTTCATTTGTTTTGACAGTCAAATGGGAATCGCTGGAGAAATATAAATACTGATGTTGCTGAATGATGCTTAGGAACTTTGATTTTTGTCATTTCATGGAAGGCCAAAGAGAGAATGTCTGGAGGCAGAGGGATTGGCAAAAAGGTTATTGAAGCATTCTAAGTACAAGAGCAACAGGAAGCAAGGTAAGGTAAATTTTGGGGAAAATGAGAGGGCCAGGTGACAGATTGGGTGGGGATAGGGGGTGGTCAGAGTAGAAAATACACTGTGCCAATTCCTCTAGAATTCACAGGAGGGGGAAGAGAAATAGAAATACTCCTTGTAGTATTGGCATTTCCAAATCCACTCTTCTTTCCTCTCATCAATTTCTTCTCCTTTGAGTCAATATCATTTACTTATACGACTGAAACACTATCCAAGGTCTTTTCTATAGACCTACAAGGAATTCTTTTACCTCCATTAAAGATATTAGCACCTGATTCACAAGTTTTCTGTCTCTCTCTTTCCCTGTCATTATTCTCTGCAGGTCACTATTCATTTGCTTACTCAGATCTTGATTCAAGCACCTATTCTTACCTATCCTAGGCTCTAGAGATACAGAAATAAGTTAGATTCAAAGAGCTTATTGCCCAGTAGGGGAAGAAGATAGGAAAACAACTATGATATGTGCTATAATATCCATCCATTAATTCAAAAAAGTTAACTAAATGACTACTATATACCAGGCATTATGTTGGGCAATGGGTTTACTATTGAACAAGAGACCTGCCCCTTCCCTGTCACCCTTCTAATTCTCTGAAATCACAGTTTTTTCACCTTCTGAACAACAGTGATGCCTGTCTGCACTCCACTTTAGTTATAGCTAGGCATAGCGATGCTTTGGGACCTGATAAGGAAGTGCTTGGAAATGCTGTACTTCTAACATCCCGAACCCTGAACTGCTTTTTTGGTGTACAATTTTCTGTCTTCTGGTTGAAATTGTTATTTATTCTCATTTTAACTCCTGTCTCCTTGTCTTTCTTCTATTTTCAAAGTCCACTAGTCTGTCTTTTAAAAAAAAACTTTTAAATGTTTTATTTATTTTGAGAGAGAAAGACAGTGCAAGCAGGGGAGGTTCAGAGAGAGAGGGAGTCACAGAATCCAAAGACAGCTCCAGGCTCTGAGCTAGCTGTCAGCACAGAGCCTGATGTGGGACGCTGGGCTTGAACCCACGACCTGTGAGATCATGACCTGAGTCGGAGTCGGACACTTAACCGACTGAGCCATCCAGGCGCCCATCTTTTGACCTCATTTGCTTCACTACTCATTTTGGAGAATATAGTTAGTCATTTCAAAAACTCTTAGTAGCATACTTAATTCTCACACCTTTGCCGTTTTTTTCCCTGTTAATCTTTAAGTCATTGGATAAGCCACTTTGTCAGAATTTTCTGCTCTGTTCTGCTGGAGAAAGCTGAGAAGTCAAACCAATTGCTTCCTCTACAGTTTATGCTTACAACTCCAATTCAACAAATTCCATAAACATTTACTGAATGATTAATATGTGTCACTCCCTCTGTGCAGCTTGGCAATCATTTGCTTAACCTCTCATTGGTAAATAATTACATTTATTGTAGCATCTAGTGTAATTTTTTAAAAATAAAATATAATGGGAGTACATTCTTGATGCTAAAAAATAAAATAAATATAAAAGTCTATCAAATAAAAGTGAAAACTCTCTCTCCATCTCCACTCCCTTTCCAGAGGTAACTGCTGATTCATTACACATAGCTTCAACCAGCTCAGTCAAGTATGAGGCAGAGAAAGTTTGACGTGTTCTTTCCAGATTAAACTTTCTCTGCCTTATACTTAACTGAGCTGGTTGAAGCTGTGTGTAATGAGTGTCTTCCTCTACCTCTTTTCTCTACCTGACGATGTCTTCCCTCATATTCCTCGTTTCCCTTGAGGCTAATTTTACCACCCAGGCACTAGATCCTCTTTCCTGTTGCTCCAAGGGCCACATAACACCAATGAGCTCTTTCTTAGATCTTTAGTCTCTGCCTTTCTCTTGATTCTGTTCCTTTAGGTTATAAGTTGCCTATATCCTCCTCCCCTTCTCAGCACTGCCAAATTACCCACTTACTGGCCATCTATACATTTTTTTTTTTTGAAATCCAGTTTTTGATCTTACTGTTCTCAGTTTCTCTCTTGAAAGGAGAGAGACCTCTTGGTTATGGTATCTAAAGTTTTTTCTCTGTTATCTTTTTTAACTTACCAGAAGCAACTAATAGTTGATACTATTAAAAAAATCTGTAGTTGGTCATAAATGGCAACAGCTCCCTTAAAAAAATATTTTTAAATCTTTAAAAAAAGCCCAATTTATTGATAGTAAGATAACATAGAATTCCTCCCATTTAAAGTGTACAATTCAACAGCTTTTAGTATATTCAGAGTTGTGCAACCATTACCACAATGAATTTCAGAACATTTTCATCATTCCCCAAAAAAACCTCTGTACCCAGTGGTGGTTACTGCCCATTCCTACGTTTCTTCAATCCCCAGGCCCTGGCAACCACTAATCTACTTTCTGTCTCTATGGATTTGTCCAATTTTGACCTTTCATAGGAATGGAATTATATAATATGTGGTTTTTAACTGGCTCCTTTCACTTAGTAGAACACGTTTATAGTTTATTCATGTTGTAGCATGTGTCAGTATATTATTCCTTTTTATGACCAAATAATATTCCATTATTTGTATATACCAAATTTTCTTTATCCATTCATCAGTTGATGGCCATTTGAGTTATTTCTCACTTTTGGCTAATATGAAAAATGTTGCTATGGGCATTTGTGTATAAGTTTTTGTGTAGGTATGTTTTCATTTTTCTTGGTTACATACCTAGGAGTAGAATTTCTGGGTCATATGCTAACCGTATGTTTGTTTAACATTTATAGGAACTGCCAGATTGTTTTCCACAGTGGTGGCACCAGTATACATTCACATCAGCAATATATAATATATGACAGTTCCAATTCTTCACCAATACTTGCTATTTTCTGTTTTGTATTTTTTTTTTTAATTATAGCCATTCTAGTGAGTATAAAGTGGTATCTCATGGTGGTTTGATTTGTATTTAACTGATGACTCATGTGCTTGCTTCGGCAGCACATATACTAAAATTGGAATGATACAGAGAAGATTAGCATGGCCCCTGTGCAAGGATGACATGCAAATTCGTGAAGCGTTCCATATTAAAAAAAAAATCTGATTACTCATGATATTGAGTATTTTTCCGTGTCCTTTTTGGCCATTTGTATATCTTCCTTAGAGCAAAGTCTATTCAGGTCCTTTGCTCATTTTTAATTTGAGTCATTTGTCTTTTCAATATTGAGTTGTAAATATTTGTATATTCTAAATACAAGTCTCTTATCAGATACATGATTTGTAAAATTTTTTCTCCCATTCTATAGGTTGTCTTTCATTTTCTTTTACAGTATCCTTCAAAATACAAAAGTTTTTAATTTTGATGAAATCCAATTTATATTTTTTGGTTACTTTTGCTTTTGGTGTCATACCTAAGAGAACATTTTCTAATTCAAGGTCATGAATATTTACATCTATGTTTTCTTCTAAGAATTCTGTGGTTTTATTTCTGTTATGAAGATTATTTGGACCTAATTTTTGTATATGGTGTGAGATAAAGACCTAGATTCATTCTTTTGCATGTTGATATCCAGTTGTCCCAGAACCATTTGTTGAAAAGACTATTCTTCCCAAGTTAATTGTCTTGGCGTGCTTTGGGTAAAATTGACTGTATATACCCTGAACCATATTCCATTGTTCCATATGTCTAACTTCATGACAGCACTACACTGTCTTGATTACAGTAGCTTTTTAGTCAGTTTTATAGTTGAAAAGTATGTCTTCCAACCTTGTTCTTCCTTTTCAAGACTGTTGTGACTATTCTGGATTGAATTTTTGTATAAATTTTAGGATCAGCTTGTCAATTTCTACAATGTCAGCTGTGATTTACAGCTCCATTTTGACTGTGCTGAACTTGTCATCTTACCTCCTTCTCTATTCCTTGTCTCTTCTAATGATACCCTATCCTTTCAGTCAGCCATGTTCAAAACTCTGAGGCTCTGATTTCTCCCTTTCCCTGCTCCTCTTCAGTTAACCAATCTTGCACCAGTCTCTCTCCCTTTCCTTCTTTTCCACTCCCACAGCAGTACTGGCCCTTCAACCTCTTTTGTGGATTACATCAAAGGCTTCCTAATTAATTTTCCTGTCTCAAGTCTCTTACCTCTCCAATCCATCAAGCACACACACTAACTACTATCAGATTAATTTTCCTTAGGGATTGTTTTGATCACATCACCTCCTTATTCAAAACCCTTCAATGTCCCTTTATTGTCTCTGGACAATGCTTAAAATTCTTAGCCTATAATTCAAAGTCTTTCATGATCTGATTCCAGTCTATCGTTTTATCCTACTTTCCAGTAACTCCTTAACCCACAGTATTCTGTAGGCAAACTAAACTGCCCATGGTTCTCCTCAGTCACCTTGCACTTTCTAATAAGTATGCTTTTTGTCATAAACTTCTTTTTGCCTGCAAGTCACCTTTCTACATGTATACATCATATTTACTCTTAATTTTATTTTAACGTTTATTTATTTTGAGAGAGAGAGAGAGACCACGAGTAGGGGAGGAGTTGGATGCTTAACTGACTGAGCTACCCAGGAGCCCTCATATCTACTCTTTAAAGGCTACCTCAACACTGCTAGGAATTTATCCAAGGGATACAGAAGTGCTGATGCATAGGAGCACACATACCCTAATGTTCATAGCAGCACTTTCAACAATAGCCAAATGATGGAAAGAGCCTAAGTGTCCATCAACTGACGAATAGATGAAGAAGATGTGGTTTATCTATACAATGGAATACTACATGGCAATGAGAAAGAATGAAATGTGGCCATGTGTAGCATCATGAATGGAACTTGAGGGTATTATGCTGAGTGAAATAAGTCAGGCAGAGAAAGAATGATACCATGTGCTTCCATGTATAGGAGAATTAGGAGAAACTTAACGGAGGACCATGGGGGAAGAGAAGGGGAAAACAGTTGGGGAGAGGGAGGGAGGCAAACCATGAGAGACTCTTGAATACTGAGAACAAACTGAGGGCTGATGGGGGGGGGAGAAGGGAAGTGGGGTGGTGGGCATGGAGCAGGGCACTTGTTGGGATGAGCACTGGGTGTTATATGCAATCCAACTTGACAATAAACTATGAAAGAAAAAAAAAGAATTGTAAGATAAAAAAAATTAAGGCTAGTTCAAGTTCCATTGCCTTCATGGATTAAAAAAAAAATCTGATAATAATAGCGGCCAACATAGCCAAAACATGGAAAGAGCCTAAGTGTCCATCAATGGATGAATGGATCAAGAAGATGTGGATTATCTATACAATGGAATACTACATGGCAATGAGAAAGAATGAAATCTGGCCATGTGTAGCAACATGGATGGAACTTGAGGGTGTTATGCTGAGCTAAATAAGTCAGGCAGAGAAGGACAAATACCATATGTTTGCACGTATAGGAGGATTAGGAAGAACTTAACGGAGGACCGTGGGGGAGAAGAAGGGGGGAAATAGTGAGGGAGAGGGAGAGAGGCAAACCATGAGAGACTCTTGAATGCTGAGAACAAACTGAGGACTGATGGGTGGGGGGCGAGGGGGGAGATGGGCATGGAGGAGGGCACTTGTGGGGATGAGCACTGGGTGTTATACGGAAACCACTTGACAATAAACTACTTGTAAAAAAAATAATAGCGGCTAACATTTATTGAGTACTTTATTCAAAACATAGCACTCTTCTATGCATTTTATATATATTAGCTCATTTGACTCTCATAACAATTTATAAGATAGGTATTATTATTAATTCTATTTTACAGATGGGGGAACAGAAGCACAGAGGGGTTAAGAAATCTGTATAAGATACACAGCTATTAAGTGGCAGAGCTGGGTTTTAAACCCAGGCATCCTGGCACCAGAGTCCATGCTCTAAACTACTACAATGTACCTGCTGACTTCCTGAGCTCATCAGGTGCTTGTGCCAGCCACTTCACACATGTTGTTTTGTGTAACAGCAGTAGTGGTCACAGCATTATTTTTTTGTAAGTGTTACTCTTGTTGAGCAAATCTGATCATATTATACCCTCATTCTAAAATCTTCAGCACCTCCTCAAATGCTTATAGAATATGGTACAAATTTTCATAGCTAAGAATTCCAGCTCTTGCATGACATGATTCCCACCCACTTTTCCAATTTTCTTTGTAACTTGTCCCTCTCATGCACTTTACAGTCAGTCCAGCCAAACTAAACCACTATCCTTTGTACATAGCTCAGCCTCTCCTGACTTTGATCTTTCTGTACCCTCTATGTGGAACATCCTTCCCTATAATCTCTATTTATATATACTAATAAATATACTAATTAGCTACACTTTAGAACCCAGATCAAATGTTACCTCCTCAATTAAGTCTTTTTCTGAAGTATTTTCTCCTTTTGAGTACCAATAGCATTTTGTTTTTTATGGTTCTTATAACTTTCCACATTTTATTTAAATATGTGTGAATATGAATACATATGTATATTCCTTTATGCATCTATAATGTTAAAATTTCCACTAACTTCTTTGCAGGTAGAATCAATACCTTATACATAGTAGGCATTCAATAAATAATCATTAAATGAATAAATGAATAAAGTATCACTCTAGATTGCTTTTGGGAAAGTTTCCCTAACCAGTTTAACAGTACTGTTTGCTACACTGCAAATTATTAATTTTAGGTTTTGGAAAAGTATAAAATCTCTTCCCCAGAAAGGAGGCAGGAGGGGGGAGGGACGGGGGAGGTGGTGGTTTGGGGGTACAGAGAGGCATCTCATTACACTACATTACTAACTTCCCTATAAACACACACGATATTCATTTGAAATTCAGTTTTCTTGATGAGAAACCTAATCTTTCAGTATTTAGCAGTCTGGGTTTCAGACAAGGCTATGCAAATGAAGAGAAGCTGTGGTAGTTGTTTCTTCAGGCATTGATTAGGGGAAAGGCTGTGGGTGCCTGAGGAGGATAAAAGCCAGAGATGATGACATTAATGATGTTTTTAGATAAAAGGAAAAGCCCAAGAACCAAATTGTAGAGTTATCCACCCCTCCCCCCCTCCTTTTATTCCATCAGGGTAGACCACAGCTTCTATGGTGTGCCCTTCAGGTCATTCACTTGTGCCACTTTACCTCTAAATGCTAGGGGCAGAACCTGGTTTTGTTTGCTTTGTTTGTTTTTTAAATACTGTAAAGTTCTAAGAGATTTACCTCAGGGCAATGGGATGCCAGAGAGATGGTATCACAGTTACCTGTAATCAATGCTGATGGTAGGATCTGGTAACCCAAATTTGTCATTCTAGCCAGACCTCATAGTGCAGGCTCATCTCCTAACTTTCTAACTTGCAAACCAGCTTAAACCAACCTTATCGTCTTTATGTTTTCCAACAAGCACCCTTAGCACCCTCTAGAGACTTCTTCAACAGAGATTAAAAAATGAGGAATTCAAAGTTGAAAACCCAAAAAAAGGGTAGAATGCAGAGGGAAAGAAGAGAGAAATATTTGTTATTAATGCTGTTAGCTCCCAAAATCAGTCTGAGAAATGTTATTGCCAGCAGCAAAACCTTTTCTAGAATATAAATTTTAAACCTATTGCTTTAGATGGGATTCAGAGAGGGATTGTATTAAGGACCCAAAGTATCACTAATCAAGTCCCAAATGGGAGCTCTTCAATTTTTCACAGGTATGTTTTCTTTAAATTCCCTCAATCCTATCTCAACTCAGGTATTGCTGACTCACTCTGCAAAAACTCAACCTTCCAGGGGATGCAGCATATGGTAAATGCCTCAGTGATTCCTGAATATATTTTACAAATGGTTCAGGGATGCAGAGAATTGGGTGGGGGGCTCCCTGCAGTGAGGATGATGTGTCATTTTGTTTGGGGTCATGGGTGCCTCTTGGCCATATCCAGAAGATGTCTAATTCCTATGTTTCTCTGTCTGCTTTTAGCATCAGACAAGCTATACTGGTTTCATTAACATCTTTAGTACAAACAAACTAACTAACTAACAAACCCAAAGCCACAAAATAAAACAAGCCTCAAACCCCTAACCCCCTCACCACCACTCTCACCAAACAATCAATCCTCATATTCCCCTTTGGCTGTTTTAATTTTCAGGTTTCAGTTTCTTAACATTTTACATGGACATCTTTTCTTTCACTGATGAGTCCATTATATAGAAACATGAATTCTAATTGGCATTTCTTTCTAACATGCCTTGTAATAAGTAATTCTGCTCATCAGTTATATGTCATCTTGGCAACAAAAAGCGCTGTGCAGTATTTTTAGTTTATTATTACTTATCTCTTTACCTTTTTGAAATAAACCATTCTTATTCACACAGGGGAAAGTGAGTCATTCAGAATTAAAGGACCTTACCAGTGGCCTGGAGTGAATCATCAGAGTTAGAATTGGAATCCAATTCTAATTCTGATCTAATTCAAATTCAAATCCAGTGCTCTTTTCACTCAACCCTAGTGCTCTTCAGCTCTTATTCTGAAAGGCCAGAGGCTCCAGAAAGCAGAGTGTGTATTATCTGGGTAGGGAGGGGTAGGGTGTGGAAGAGGCAGGCTGGTTTTGAGAGCTAAGCTAAAACAAACAGATAAACCAAAAACCAAACAAACCCAAAATGGAAGAAGACTTAAAGAATATAAATCCTAAGGCTAGATGTACTAATAACTCTTAATTTGTTCTGGGGTAGTACATTTCACTTCTCTGCAACCACCAGGACCACTCACATAGCGCAGAGATTGCATTCTGCTCTGTATCACATTATTTGGGCATCTGTCTCATCCATCCCCTATGCAGCATCCACAGTACAGGTTTCAGGGAGAACACTGCACCTAGGGTCAAAGTGCTTGCATAGCAACTTGGACAAAACACTTTACTTCTCTGAACTTCAGTTTCCTTCTCTGTAAAACAAGAAGAATAATGAATGGCCTTAAGTTAGGCCCTTTGAGTGCTATGCTAATTCTTTCAGGCCACTATGATACTGTTGAGTTCAGCACAGCACACCACAGCAGTGACTTCCCAAATAGTACTCTAATGTTACCCAAAGGCAGAGAGCAATTTCATGGTGTCACTGCCTGGTTATACCTGTTCTGGGAATACAGTAATTCTTTTTCCAGTGTTGCCAATCTATTACCTTTCACCAAACACAAAATTCACTTTAAGAAGGGGCAGAAACACAAGTGTCTTTCTGTTAGATAGAGGTTGGGAGAATATATTATTAAAATTGAAACCGACTTCTCTGATTTCTTGGGCAAAAAATCAGATTGGAAGCCAAACAGCTATTTGGCCTTTGCAGACCCTGGATAGTGATGCCATTGGGGGAAAGGAGAGAGCTGGCATCATTCCAAACTGTAGTTGCAACATTTGTGTGTATATTTACTGCTTGTGCTTATGCTCTCTGTGCTTAGTTTTTACTCTCTAAGCCTTGCAAACTTTACAATTTACCTAGAGCACAGTTTAATATATATGGGTAGAAATAGAGGCCTGTATCTCTGTTTCTCATTTCCTAATCATATTTTCTACACTTCCTATATATCTGATACTTCTTTCTTAAATCAACTGCTCTGATTTTCAAACTTAGGTAGAGAATCATGATTTGTTAACAATAAACATTCTCCTAGCCCTTCCCTCACTCTTCTCTAACGAGGAGGGCCTCCCTAAGACTCAAAGATGAAATCCTGCCATGTAGTTAGCACCTGGTGCAGTTTATCAAAATAAAATATCCTTTCCCAGATGATTGAAAATTTCTGCAATGCTGTCACACAATGAGGTGAGTAAGAAAGAGTTTGGGGATTGATTTTCATCATTAACTTTATATTGCATAGTTTTTGTGACACTTACAAAGAAATGCATTTTATTACTTTTAAGTACATAGAATAACTCCAACTCATCATATTTTAACAGTTATTTTTCTGGGGCAGGATGTATTTTAAACATGCCTATGTTAGAGTGTCTGGTGGATCATTTAGGATCAGTGTCCTGTTGCTTGATGAAACCCAGATCACTTCAATGAAATCCAGATGAGGAAATTGAGTCTTTGGCAATGACTGCCAGATCTTCTCCATATGAACTCTCTCTAGTCTGTATGCAAATTCAAAACTCCATATCCTGGAAATCCCAAACCAATCAAGTGGCGTTCCGCTTCTTAGTTACTGGACTAAACACAGGGAAACGATTCATTCTTCCCTGAGGAAATAAGCATGTCTTACATACATCTATCTTGGCACAAAAAGGGCTGGCTAAGCAAATTAATAGTGTAAACAGGATTGCACTGGGGAATGTTTGTCCTACTTAAGAGAATAAACTTTTTGTGCACTTTGTGCACATCCACTTACATACAAATAATTGATATGCTAATTACCAATGATTCTTAAAGCTCCTTCCCTGAGGTGCTGTATGATGATGTTAGTCTAGTTTGAATTACTAGCATATCCAGGGCTTGAAAGTAACAAAAATGCGTTTAAAAATATTCCATGATTCAGACTGACTTTTCTCTAATTAGGCTGAGTTAGTGAGACTTTCTTATATTTAAATAGGATAGATATTTTTCTTTCATTCCTAATATATTTAAGATGAACCCCCACCCCTACTGCTACATCCATCACCTTTCTCTTCAGGATTCTTCTGTTTGGAGTGGGTACACATAAACCTTTCCTTCCAACTCAGTCCTCAGCTGCACTTGCATAGTCTCTAGGCAAACCATTGTCTTTAGTGCCTGGAACACATACATACCCTTTCACTTATTAACTTGATAGCTGGTTATTCAGTATGGCATTTTCTGAGGAATCTTTCCTTCAGTCCTTCTTTAAGTACCAATGGGTATGTCTCTTTCCTGATAGTGCAGTGGGTAACAGTGTACAGAGAGCAGAGTTGAGCCAAACTTAACATCAAGCCTTTTTGTCAGGTGGGGGACACCAGATTTAATTTCATCTCTGTATAGTTCATATCAACAGAACACAACGAAGCAGCTCATCAGTGCTGGCAGCTGCTGGGTGAACGGCAGTGTCAGGAGCGGTCATTCAAAGCTATAACATGTGAAAGCAAAGCCTAAAGGGTAGTTTTTCTAGGCTAGACTGAAGGGACAGAGCAGTGATAAAAGAACATTTGGGGGGGGATTAAGATGGGGGAATGGA
The DNA here is from genome assembly GCF_003009895.1 of Hyaena hyaena. NCBI lineage: Eukaryota > Metazoa > Chordata > Mammalia > Carnivora > Hyaenidae > Hyaena > Hyaena hyaena. The sequence continues at coordinate 227,475 of NW_024081476.1, read as the reverse complement.
ATACATGGTGGACAGCAGATGAAAGGAGTAATATGATTCTGATGTCAGAACATTCTATCAGCACAGATACTGTCAATTTTAGAATTCTTTTCAGAGCAGCCCTGCACTAAAGGTCTAATTCTCAAGATTTCCATTTACAAGCAAGGTCTTCCTTTTTCTGGAAAGTTTCAGAGCATGTTCTAGCATCAGAACCTATTAAACTGCTGTGGAAGAATCAGGTCACTTTCTCTAGGGGGTAGGGATCATTCAGCACTGAGAAGAGAGAAAAAAGGTACACACCAAAGTGACAGAACAAACCCACAGAATTCCAGGAGATTGTCCTTGACTTAAATGAAAAAATATCACCTGCGAAGACTGTTGACTGGAGTAGGGGGCTGTCATCGTGTCAGGGCTACTTGGTGCAGGAGTTTAGGAACTAACTGGTCATGAAAGACATTGGCCAAGAGGGGAAAGTAGAAGAATAGAAGAGTTGTCCCTCTAACCACCTGGATTTAAAGTTCAAACAATTAGTGAGGGAAAAAATAGTTCTCCACTGCAACCCTAACTAAGTACTGGGGACAGGCAGGGTGAGCTCACTGACAGAGGGTATAGGAAAAGTTAAATAATTAAAAATTTTTTTAAATGTTTTATTTATTTCTGAGAGAGAGAGAAAGAGAGAGAGACAACGTGAGCAGGGGAGGGTCAGAGAGAGAGGGAGAAACAGAATCCGAAGCAGGCTCCAAGCTAGCTGCCTGCACAGAGCATGATGCGGGGCTCGAACCCACGAACCGTGAGATCATGACCTGAGACATAGTCAGGCCCTTAACGGACTGAGCCACCCAGGCACCCCAGGAAAAGTTAGAAAATTGAGCTCAATATCCTCCCTCCAAATTATCTTATATTCTTAGGCTTATAAAATCTTTTGAATTTAATATTTTAAAAGACACATCAAACTTAGGAATAATAAGAGAATGGCCCACTTTGGCTTCATTTTCACGTGTGGCTAACATTAACAGTGAATTTAATTTAGTGTCTGAGTCAGCCATCTTCCAGAAACAATAGGCAATTTTATATCTCCGATACCACTGAGAGGATAGAAGTTTATCAAAAAGAACAAAAGCATTTAATACAAATATCTTACTTATAGAAGATTGAGTTCAAAGTATAAAGCTTAGAAAATGAATTAGCAGAATCTGTTGCCTATTTTGCTTGGCCAAAGTGAGCCGGTGATGATCAGGATGGTGTAGCTGTGACCCAACTGAAGAGAGGTAGAATAATTTTGTGAAGAATTTTTACCAGTTCTCAGACTGTGGTAACAATGTAAGGCTACCTAACTATTCATTCTTAAATGTAAATTTCTAGAGAATTCTTCTCTTCTCATCAAATGAAATAGAATTTCAAAATATTTGTATTGCTTATGGGGCGCCTGGGTGGCTCAGTAAGTTAAGTGTCCGACTCTTGATTTCATCTTAGGTCATGATCTCACAGTTTGAGATCAAGTCCTGCGTTGGGCCTCTGCACTGACAGTGTGAAGCCTGCTTGGGATTCACTCTCTCCTTCCTCTCTCTGCCCCTTCTCCCCACTCTCTCAAAAATAAGTAAATAAACAACAAAAAATTGAAAATATTTGTATTGCTTTAAATATTTATGTGTGAACATGTACTTGTATTGTTTTTGCCTTATCACCAAGCTGAAAGCAGTAGGCTATAATTGTCAGGATCTCTTTCACTGAGGATCAATCTACCTCATTGTAAAATCAAATGGTAAGGAGTTTGGAGTCCCAAGGGGAAGATAAATTGTAGATGATGTATCATTACGATGAAAGGAAAACCTATCATCATTAAAACATCTCTTCTTTCAATATTAACATTAAAAGTCAATAGTGAATGGAAACATTTCACTTAAATGTCCTTTAGTGATGTCCCTTCGTTCTCATTTTATTCCATTGGTATTGGATGAACAGCTTATAGCATGGATGAAGAATCTCTACCCTATATGTAGATACGGCCTCCTGACAGGACCAAGAGATGATATAAATTATGCCTACAGTTGCAAAAAAAATGCATAATGTTAAAAATCTTTAGCAATGCCAATCTTAAAAAAAACACACAGGAAATGGATGTAATTTCACGACAAGACCTCTTTAAAATGACATGTGACACTCTTCACTTTCTAAAGCAGAAAATCATGATTTTTTCCATTGAAAACAAAGAAAAAAGCAGATTTATAGAATCTCCATGTTTTCAAACTTTAATTAGGAATTTAAAACCTAAAAAGTAGGGGCATATGGGTGGCTCAGTTGGTTGAGTGTTGGACATGATCTCACAGTTGGTGGGTTTGAGCCCCTCATTGGGCTCACTGCTATCAGCTTAGAGCCTGCTTTGGTTCCTCTAGCCCCCTTTCTCTCTGCCCCTCCCTCCCCCAAAAATGAATGAACATTAAAAAAATAAAACCTAAAAAGTAAAATCTGGCAATATTTATTCTTGTTTTCTATCCATAAAATTACCAATTAAATCCTCAAGATTAGGAGATTCTGTTTTTCCCCTCAAAACCTAAATTGTACTTTCACAAACATAAACACAACGAATTGTGTATACTACAAATCATGTGGCTCATTTGCATAAACTTAAGTGGTTTTTGTTTTAAGGGGTTTTCTGTAATCCCCTGAAATAAAATTTTCCAAGAAGTCTTGGGGATGGTAATTTTTCCTTGTGGAAAAAATTCATACTTCTAGGTGACACTTTGGGGACATGGTAGCCAATGGTTAACAGGCAGATAGATGTGGACTCAAACTCTACCTTCACCACTTACTTACTAGCTGTGTGACCTTAAGCAAATCAATTTTTCTAAGCTCTAGTTTTCTCATTTTAAGATGGGAATAAGAATACCTACCTTTGTAGGCATTATAGATTATACATTGCTATAAGGATCAAATGAAAAGGATCAAATAAATGTTTAGTGCAATTCCTGGCACAGGCAAGTGCTCCCTAGGAGCTAAGATCCAGGGTATGTGAGCCTAATCTGTCTTGTTTACTACCATCAATACCTAGGCACAGTGCCGGCATAAAGTAGACACTCAATAAATATTTGTGGAATGAATGAATAAAACAGTGTTATTATACTTAAAGATACACAAATCTCCTATGTTGCATTATAGTTCCCCCACTTTACTTTTGTTAATGTTTAAAAACTCCTAAGATGACTGGAGGTGCTCAGTTCTTTTGTAGGGAGGTCAGAATGGCTTCAGAGAGATGAATTTTGGCTCACACAATAAACATATACTACTGAGACATAATATATTTTTTCTCTTCCTTGTTGGATAGCAGTGGAGCTCAGTATAGATGGACAAAGGAATTCCCTAAAGGCATAAAAACTTAGGCTTAAATGAGCTATTCCTTTAATGAGCTTGCTGTTGTCCTAGAGAACAAGTTCTTTCTGGGTAGTCTATACTGGTTAGCCCATGCACAGTAGAATTAACATTTGTAATTAAGAGTTGAAGAGCTATCAAAAAGTTATTTACAATAGAGTAGTATAATATTTCTCTCATAAAATAAAGGAGGCAAAAATACTAAGTTTTTTTTCACTCCTGGGACCTTAAAGTTTTTCTAAAGAAAAGGTCAGGGGCACCTGGGTGGCTGAGTCAGTTAACTATCTGACTTCAGCTCAGGTCATGATCTCATGGTTTGTGAGTTTGAGCCCTGCATCAGGCTCTGTGCTGACAGATCAGAGCCTGGAGACTGCTTTGGATTCTTTGTCTGCCTCTCTCTACACCTTCCTCACTCAAGCTCTGTGTCTCTCTGTCTCTCAAAAATAAATAAACGTTAAACGTTAAACAAATTTAAATTTTTCTTTAGGTGAGTGGAGGAAAAAGGGTTTCTTTCAATTTTGAGCTATAGCCATAGGACTCAAGGTAAACAGGCCAAGGACCAAATACAGGTAGATTCTTACTTTAATAAACTACTATTAGGAATCCTAGTTCAGCAGAATTAAGATTATTTTTTCGGGTGGGTTGATAGCTCTTACTAGCAAAGTTTTGCATATGTGGATATAAAGACTGCTATTGGATGAAAAGTCCTGTTTAATAGAGTCTTTCACTAGTCCTATTCATTGTGAAGTCTGTTTAACAATGTGTTTTTCTTTTGGTGAAATATTTATGCAGTGTCTGTACTTAATTATCTTCCCAAGTTAAAAGTTGAATATTCTTAATAAAATAGATTTTTTTTCAAAATGTTGAACTGTCAACTTCAATATATTTTGTATCAATACACATTATAAGTACCATGTATATAGCTTTCATATGAGGTATATACTAATTGGACATTTAGTAAAGGATGTTTTCTGGCTGCGAGGGCTATAAAATGATAGGTAGGATAAAAACTAAGAAGTTTGAGCACGACCCTGAATTTCTTCTTCAAACTACACATGTCATAACAGTTCACAGTGGGCAAGTAGTTTGGTCATTTTGTAAGATTTGAGGTTTCATAGGAGTACCCTACTATTTATCAAAACCTCTTTTGAACCAACAGCAAGGAAGTATATGTCATTGTTCTTCTGTCCCATAGTGTTCAACTATAAATGCTCCCGAAGTCGTCAACACAGTGTATTAGGTAATAGCTTAAACATTATTAAGACTATCTCACATTGCATTCAGATATAATTAGAGAGCAAGAACAGGTTAAACGTAGGTGGAGCAGTGTTTCCTCTTTCAGATGGCATATCTTGGAAACTAGCAATCCCTCCCTTTGGCAAAACAGCCTTCCTCTCCCATCAACTTTGTGTGTATGTGTGCATGTGGCTGATGGGGGAGGTGGGGTGAGCTTTCATGTAAATCAAGAGTATAACTCTATCATCTCTCTACTTGCCCAATAGGTTCTATTTGAAAGGAAGAGGTGTACTTACAAGAACAATGTTGATATTCCCTTATGCTAATTAAAACAGGGTTCTACCGGGGCGCCTGGGTGGCTCAGTTGGTTAAGCGTCCGACTTCAGCTCAGGTCATGATCTCACAGTTTGTGGGTTCCAGACCTGCGTCGGGCTTTGTGCTGACAACTAGCTCAGAGCCTGGAGACTGTCTTTGGGTTCTGTGTCTCCCTCTTTCTCTGACCCTCCCCTGCTCATGCTGTCTCTGTCTCTTTCTCAGAAATAAACAAAAAAAATTTAAAAAATTAAAAAAAAATAAAACAGGGTTCTATTTATAATACCAACTGTAGTGGCTCCCATGAAAATTATGGGAAAGTTTTGGGAATCAGTGACCCTTGCCCTTCCAAATTAGTATTGAATGACCTAGGTATCTCTGACTAAAATTATCTTTTACATAAGATAGAACTCAAAGTCTTTTGGTGTTGAAAATGTCCATGTAAAGCTTTCAAAAAAGAAACCCTAAGCCCCTCTTTTTTTTAAATTTATTTTTGAGACTGAGAGAGAGCAGGGGACAGACAGACACAGAATTTGAAGTATGCTGCAGGTTCTGAGCTGTCAGCACAGAACCTGATATGGGACACAAACCCACGAGACATGAGATCATGACTTGAGCCGAAGTCAGATACTTAATGGACTCAGCCACCCAGGCACCCCCTCCTTTTTTTTTTTTTTTTTTAAATGAAGAGGGTGTGCTCAACCTTAAGATGAAACCATTAAGTTCCTGTCTGAATAGCTGGCAAAGTTAGAAAGGCTATAGCAGAGAAAAAAGCCATATAGGAAGAAAGGAGAGGAGAGGACAGAAGAAGACAGGAAAGGAAAGGAAATGAAATGAAAGGAAAAGGCTTATGAATCCCACAGGGAGAGGCAGTTCAGGAGCAAACTAGAAATTGAGTGGCAAACAAAAATTAGAGCATCTTTCAAGACCAGCAATAAGAGATCCTTTATTTATCACAGGTAAGGAGTGAGCCAGAAAATCAGGGGGCTCATGGAACATAAAGTATTAAAATGAGATAGCAGATATACTGAGTGACTCTCTAACATGAGTAAGCCACTCTATATCTTGTGAGGTAGATAGATGGATCAGAGGTCATAATGGAAAATGGGCAAAAGACTGTTTCTAAGCAACAAACTACAAGTAGTCAAAGCATAATGACTGGAACTAAGTCATCTAGTTACCAGGTCGGACCCTCTGCAAAACTATTTAGTTGGCAAAGACTGTTTTCTATCTCGTGCTGCTTTCCCTCTACTGCTCCACTAACCCAATTCTTGCTCCTCTGAATGCTCAGAGTGCTCAGGCTCATGCTCTAACCCTTTCACAATCTGCTATCAGGAAAAACTCTATGAAAGCATACATCTATGGAAGAGTGAAGGTTAGGAGGAGAGGTTATGGCAAAATTCCATTTTAAGGCCTATTTCTAATTGTACAATAAAAGTATGTTTCCTGTTAACAGAGTTTTAGTCAGCAGATGGGAGATGGGAGAGATGTTTGGGTCAGGAAGCCTTCCTGGCACGACTGGAATTAGAGGTGCCCTCACAATAACACTTTGACCAGAGTTGACTTCTGAAAGAAATCAAAGGGAAAATTACTGTACCTCTAATGAAAACCCAGAACCTGTTATTCTGGATGAACACCGTGTAGATTGCTGGTGTGGCTCCATGAGGCAAAAGAGGCCCTGGGAGCTATAAACTGATGAGTGTCGGGTACTTTAGTAAGCAAGCTGGAGGAATCTTTAATCAATGCTGGCGTCTTGTACACTAGGGTAGGGGTTTCTGTAAAGGGAAATCATATGTGATCTTCCATGGATCTTTTCTTTGGTGCTAAATTCACATTTTTTTTCTTCTTTCTTCCAATTAAAATTTTTTTCAATGTTAGTTTTTGACAGAGAGAGAGAGAGAAGGAGAGAGAGAGGGAATGAACAAGTCAGGGAAGGGCAGACAGAGAAGGAGGGAAACACAGAATTCCAAGCAGGCCCAGGCTCTGAGGTGTCAGCACAAAGCCTGACATGAGGTTTGAACTCACGAACCACGAGATCATGACCTGAACTGAAGTCGGACGCGTAACCTACTGAGCCACCCAGGCACCCCTAAATTCGCTTTTTTTTTTTTTTACAAATAGTTTATTGTCAAGTTGGTTTCCATATAACACTCAGTGCTCATCCCTACAAGTGCCCTCCTCCATGCCCATCACCCCCCCCTCCCCCCCCCCCACCACCATCAACCCTCAGTTTGTTCTCAGCATTCAAGAGTCTCTCATGGTTTGCCTCTCTCCCTCTCCCCCACTATTTCTCCCCCTTCTTCTCCCCAACGATCTTCCATTAAGTTCCTCCTAATCCTCCTATACATGCAAACATATGATATATGTCCTTCTCTGCCTGACTTATTTTGCTCAGCATAACACCCTCAAGGTCCATCCATGTTGCTACACGGCCAGATTTCATTGTTTCTCATTGCCATGTAGTATTCCATGGTATAGATAAACCACATCTTCTTGATCCATTCGTCTGTTGATGGACACTTAGGCTCTTTCCATGTTTTAGCTATTGTGGAGAGTGCTGCTATGAACATTGGGTACAGGTGCTCCTATGCATCAGCAGTCCTATATCTCTTGGGTAAATTCCTAGCAGTGCTATTACTGGGTCATAGGGGAGTTCTGTTATTTTTTTTTTTTTTACAAACAGTTTATTGTCAAATTAGTTTCCACATAACACCCAGTGCTCATCCCCACAAGTGTCCTCCTCCATGCCCATCCCCCTCTCCCCCCCCCACATCCATCAGTCCTCAGTTTTTGTCAGCATTCAAGAGTCTCTCATGGTTTGCCTCTCTCCCTTTCCCCCACCACTTCCGCCCTTCTTCTCTCTCTTGTTCCTCCGTCAAGTTCCTCCTAATCCTCCTATACGTGCAAACATATGATATTTGTCCTTCTCTTCCTGACTTATTTCGCTCAGCATAACACCCTCAAGGTCCATCCATGGTGCTACACATGGCCAGATTTCATTGTTTCTCATTGCCATGTAGTGTTCCATGGTATAGATAAACCACATCTTCTTGATCCATTCATCTGTTGATGGACACTTAGGCTCTTTCCATGTTTTAGCTATTGTGGACAGTGCTGCTATGAACATTGGGGTACATGTGCCCCTATGCATCAGCACTCCTTTATCCCTTGTGTCAATTCCTAGCAGTGCTATTGATGGGTCATAGGGGAGTTCTATTGTTAATTTCCTGAGGAACCTCCACACTGTTTTCCAGAGGGGCTGCACCAGTTTACATTCCCACCAACAGTGCAGGAGGGTGCCCATTTCTCCACATCCTCGCCAGCATCTAGAGTCCTCTGATTTGCTCATTTTAGCCACTCTGGCTGGTGTGAGGTGGTATCTAAGTGTGATTTTGATTTGTATTTCCCTGATGAGGAGGGATGCTGAGTTTCGTTTCATGTGTCTGTTGGCCATCTGGATGTCCTCTTTGGAGAAGTGTCTGTTGACGTTTTCAGCCCATTTCTTCACTGGGTTGTTTGCTTTTCGGGTGTGGAGTTTGGTGAGTTCCCTTACGGATTTTTGATACTAGCCTTTTATCTGATATGTCAGTTGCAACTATCTTTTCCCATTCCGTCTGTTGCCTACTAGTTTTATTGATTGTTTCCTTTGCCGTGCAGAAAACTTTATCTTGATGACATGCCAATAGTTCATGTTTGCTCTTGATTCCCTTGCCTTTGGGGATGTGTCAAGTAAGAAATTGCTGCGATGGAGGCCAAGGAGGTTGTTTCCTGCTTTCTTCTCTAGGGTTTTGATGGTTTCCTGTCTCATGTTCAGGTCCTTTATCCATTTTGAGTTTATTTTTGTGTATGGTGTGAGAAAATGATCTAGTTTCATTCTTCTGTATGTTGCTGTCCAGTTCTCCCAGCACCATCTATTAAAGAGGCTGTCTTTTTTCCATTGGATATTCTTTCCTGCTTTCTCAAAGATTAGTTGGCTGTATACCTTTGGGTCCAGGTCTGAGTTCTCAATTCTATTCCATTGGTCTATGGGTCTGTTTTTGTGCCAATACCGTACTGTCTTGATGATGACAGCTTTGTAGTAGAGGCTAAAGTCTGGGATGGTGATNACCTCCCTTTTTGGTTTTTTTTTTCATTATTACTTTGGCTATTCGGGGTCTTTTGTGGTTCCATACAAATTTTTGGATAGTTTGTTCTAGTTTTGAGAAGTATGCTGGTGCAAATTTGATTGGGATTGCATTGAATGTGTAGATTGCTTTGTGTAGTAATGACAATTTAACTATATTTATTCTTCCAGTCCATGAGCCTGGAATGTTTTTCCATTTCTTTATGTCTTCTTCAATTTCCTTCATAAGTTTTCTATAGTTTTACTCATTCAGATCTCTTATATCCTTGGTTAGGTTTATTCCTTGGAACTTTATGGTTTTTTGTGCAATGGCGAATGGGATCAGTTTCTTGATTTCTCTTTCTGTTGCTTCATTGTTGGTGTATAAAAATACAACCGATTTCTGTACGTTGATTTTGTACCCTGCAACTTGGCTGAATTCTTGGATCAGTTCTAGTAGGCTTCTGGTGGAGTCTGTTGGGTTTTCCAAATAGAATATCATGTCATCTGCGAAAAGTGAAAGTTCGACTTCTTCCTTACCAATTCTGATGCCTTTGATTTCCTTTTGTTGTCTGATGGCTGATGCTAGGACTTCCAGCACTGTGTTAAACAACAGTGGTGAGAGTGGACATCCCTGTTGTGTTCCTGATCTTAGGGGGAAAGCTGTCCGTTTTTCCCCATTGAGGACGATGTTAGCTGAGGGCATCCCATAGATGGCTTTTATGATGCTTAAGTAAGTTCCTTCTATCCTGAGTTTCTCTAGGGTCTTTATTAAGAAGGGATGTTCTATTTTGTCAAATGCTTTTTCTGCATTTATCGACAGGATCATATGGATTTTATCTTTTCTTTTTTGATGTGATGTATCACATTGATTGATTTGTGAATGTTGAACCAGCCCTGTAACCCAGAAATGAATCCCACTAGATCTTGGTGGATAATTCTTTTTATGTGCTGTTGGATTCGATTTGCAAGGATCTTGTTGAGGATTTTTGCATCTGTATTCATCAAGGATATTGGCCTGTAGTTCTCTTTTTTTACTGGATCTCTGTCTGGCTTGGGAATCAGAGTGATGCTGGCTTCATAAAATGAGTTTGCAAGTTTTCCTTAGATTTCTATTTTTTGGAATAGCTTGAGAAGAATGGGTATTAATTCTGTTTTAAATGTCTGGTAGAATTCCCCAGTGAAGCCATCTGGTCCAGGGCTCTTATTTGTTGGGAGATTTTCAATAACTGATTCAATTTCTTCACTCGTTACGGGTCTGTTCAGATTTTCTATCTCTTCCTGTGTGAATTTTGCTAGTGAGTATTTGTTTAGGAATATGTCCATTTCTTCTAGGTTGTCCAGTTTGTTGGTATATAAAATTTCGTAGTATTCCCTGATAATTGCTTGTATTTATGAGGGATTGGTTGTAATCAGTCCATTTTCATTCATGATTTTGTCTATTTGAGTGCTCTCTGGTATCTTGCGTTCCTTGCAACATTTCCCTCAGAGAGTCCCCCTCAGGATTTCTTGTAGGGCTGGTTTAGTGATGACAAAATCTTTCAATTTTTGTTTATTTGGAAAGACTTTATCTCTCCTTCTATTCTGAATGACAGGCTTGCTGGATGGAGGATTCTTGGCTGCATATTGTTTCTGTTCATCACATTGAAGATTTCCTGCCATTTCTTTCTGGCCTGCCAAGTTTCAGTAGATAGGTCTGTCACCACTCTGATAAGTTTCCTTTTGTATGTTAGGGCTCTTTTCTCCCTAGCTGCTTTCAGAATTCTCTCTTTTTCCTTATATTTTGCCAGTTTCACTATAATATGTCGTGTGGAAGATGGATTCAAGTTACATCTGAGGGGAGTTTTCTGTGCCTCTTGAATTTCCGCATCTACTTCCTTCCCCAGGTTGGGGAAGTTCTCTGCTATAATTTGTTCCAGGACTCCTTCAGCACCTTTCCCTCTCTCTTCCTCTTCTGGGATTCCTATGATACGGATATTGTTCCGTTTGCTAAATTTACTTTTAAATGCTTCTAATTAAGTTTGATACCAAGGCTATTTTTAATCATGAATTTCTATGGAATTATACATTTTTTGTCTATCTCAGATCTTTAATTTTTATGGAATTAAACCAGTAGTAGGAACTGGTTTAGAGAAAGAGAGGAAAAATATAAAGGAGAGATAGACATTTTTCTCCCTGAAGAAGGGTGAGTAGTAGACTTCTTCGGTAGTGAGCACTGGGATAGTATTCAGTCTTTCTAGGCAGTAAGATGCCAAGTTGATGGGGTAGAAAGGTATACCTCAGGACGTTTTATGGGCTTCATTGGGGGCATGTGTAAGGTAATCTATTTAGGGAAGGCTAGATATTACAAACTATCCTTGCAGGATCATGGGTGCTGACTTTTCAATTAAGGTCCAGGATAGAGCTCGAGGAAACCCTGTGGACAGAGCACTGAAGAGAAAAACCTAGTTTCCTGCTGTGACAAAAATGGGAAAACAAAATACTGAGTACCCTCAAGAAGGGGATTCAAAGAAAAACAAAATAATTTTCCTTTTACACAGAACCACAGAATATCTTTATTGGTAAAATTACATAAGCAGCTCTGATCTGCACATCTCAAGGACAGAACAGAGCCTGAGCGGAACAAAGAAAGGCAATTAAAACCATCAATGGCAGGCTCCAAAAATAAAGGCCCTTTCAGTCTGACAGTACAGAGGCAGCCAGGGGATATGATTAAAATCATGAAGAGGCTAGAGCTGCTGCATGATGACTTGGCTTGCCAAATCTCTTGAGCTAAGAGGCACCTTTGAAGCATCAAGTTTTTATTTTTTAATATGTCTACTTTGTTTATACAACTGCCAGTGATGATGGCCAGTGCAGACTCCTTTGGGAAGTCCCTGTGTCCACCAAAGGCTGGGAGAAATCTGAGATGAGTGGGGCTAGAAATCAAAAGCACCTTGATCAACTTACTTTAAGTAATGTTGACTTGCTGACTTCTAGTCAGACTCCCTTTCTCTACTGCCAATGTCAGCAGTGAATTTGTACCTGACCAATCTCAACTGGAATGAATATGAATTTATTTCCCGCCCCATTCTGTAGGGCTTTACAGCCCTAATGGTCTACACATTGGCACCAAACTGTCTTCCTACAAGTGGCTGTAATTTAATCCTTAACCACAGTGTCAAAAGAACAGATTTCTGACCTCAATTTTAACACAAAGGATAGAACTGAAGAACTTACAATAAAGAACTTTCTAATATTCATACCAGTGGATTGAAGCAGATCTCCATAATGAGAAAACTGAAATGAACCCTCTCAGGTTAATGAAATCACATACGTATAGGTTTTAGCTAAAGTAGCAGGCAAGGGATAACCCAGGACAGCTTAGAAGTTCTGCTCTTGGGATGACCTCGATCAAAGAGGGCAGCAGGTAAGATCAAACCAAGAGTGTGGCTCAATTCCAAACACTCATTTCTCCTACACAAGGGATGGTAACCTGATCAAATAAGTATAATGCAGTATAGAAAAGTGACATAGGTATATATTGTCTTTCAAACTGTTCCTTGAAAACAAGAATTCTGTAAGTTTGGGGGCCATTTCACCCTACAGAAATGCAATCCAATTGCTATTGGGCCAGTGTTACTGCCATACCTTTCGCAGATGTGGTAATACTTCTCATCCTGAATGCCATCCTGAATGGGCACATTTACACTGTAGTACCGTCCCTTTCCTAGGCCAACATCAGACACATCACCTGTTCCTGTGAAAGAGAGGAGCGCTGTGAACAGTTTTAAGAACATGAGCATTAGACAACTTGAAGGATTCTGTTAGGAATGCAAAAGAGTAAAAGGCCAAGTAGAAGAATAGTCCTAGATTAACGATGATTTCTAAGAGCATGAAATTATGAAAAATAGTATAGGGAAGTAACTGCTGTAAACAACGTTGGGGAAAGAGGAAAACCATAAGACAATGGAAAAACCTTAGTTTCCATTTTGCTAGATCAAGTTGGACAAAAAGATTACTTTACTTGACTTTTCATATGCCTTGGATTGATATAATATTAATATATCATTGCACTTGTCAGGATGTTAGGAGTTACACAGTTATATTGTCCTATGTGATAAGACAGTAAAGTGTAAGTGAGCTGTCTGTTGACAGTCCATAAAAATCATCTGGAAAAACAAGCAGTATTATATCCCTCCTATCATTGTTGCCTGAAATGATCTGTGTTAAAATTTTGGATAAAGTAGCACCAATAAAGTATTAATAGCATGTAACTGTCCAAATATGAAATATAAGAAATGTATAGAAGAACTGCAGTATTTATTCCTCAAATATAATACTGGGCACACAGATTACTTACCTGGGAAAAATCCTGGGGAGAATTTGTGCAGGGACACTGTCATGACTTTGGAGGTGAAACTGAAGGCATCTTCTACACCTATCAGAGGAAAAAACAGCAAAAGAATCACTTTATATATGCAACTCCCATTTTCAACAACTGAAATGCTAGGAAGCAGCTGTGGGAAGTAAGATAGAGGATCGCAATAATAAAGCTAACAAGCTGAGGAATAAAAGGAACAAAACTCTCCCGTCTTTGATATCTTGTTGGTACAGGATGAGGTAGAACTTTGCCCCCCCCCCCACCCGGTGAAGTTTTGGGGTTTTTATATTCATGGCAAGTTATAACTGTACTTCTCCTTTCTAAGCAACGGGATGTCCAGGCTCTCTTAGACAACCTCTTCTAAAAGGTGGGGAGGGCTCAAGGTCAGAATCGAAACATTATCAAAGGAGCTGAATAGAGGAAACTGGCACCATCATGGAAGTTTTATGTTTTGTTTTGTTTTGTTTTGTTTTAGTGGGTCCAGTTAAATTCTCCGGATTTTTTCCAAAGAAGTACAATGTGGTGACCTTTGAAAAACATGACCAGTATAAACATTAAGCATTATGTAGTAAAAACCTAATTATAAAGTACTTCTCTATGATACAGATTTGGTTATAAATGCAGTCACTTCACCCGAAGTCTGAGCAGCTTACAGTACACGTTTCTTGCTAAAACATGGAAGGCTGAGAGTCCTGGCCTTTTCCCTTAATAATGTCTTTATAACAAAGTTTTAAAGCTTGCGGGTGCCTGGATGGCTCAGTTGGTTAAGTGTTCAACTTCGGCTCGGGTCATGATCCTGCTGTTCGTGGGTTCGAGCCCCACGTCGGGCTCTGTGCTGACAGCCAGCTCAGAACCTGGAGCCTGTTTCAGATTCTGTGTCTCCCTCTCTCTGACCCTCCTCTGCTCACGCTATCTCTCTCTCTCTCTCTCTCTCTCTCTCTCTCTCAGAAATAAATAAAACATTGAAAAAAACTTAAAGCTTGAAGAAAGATGGTGGTGGGAGGAACTTTTCTAGAAAGGTGTCTCCTTTCCATTTAAACAGAGGCAGAAAACGAATAGAGGTCTGGGAGATAGAAGATGCACCTCTTACAAGCCACTACTTATTCAGATAAATGCACTGCCGGCTTCCACACCTTTCCTCCCAGAATCACATAGTGTCATACTGTATTCAGATAATTCATCTGTAAAATGGAAGGACTATTAGCAAATTCATGTACTATTCTCTCTTATACTTCAAATAAAGAAACTGGCCTTGCATTTGCTTAATGCTTTCAGTCTTCATTAGAGGCCAAAAGAGACCTTAGAAAAATATTAACTGTATTTGTATATCACAAGTATGTTTGAATTTCCCAAGCCTTATGTTTCACCCTAGGGAGGCAGTTAAAATCAGGTAAAGGCTCCAGGCACAGGCATTAAGTAAACAAAAGAAAACAAAACAAATTAAAATAGCATTTTAACTTAGCAACTGAAGTATAAAACAAGAACAATTCATAAAAATCCTGATTATTTATTGATCCAGAAAGGTAGTAACCAATTTATACTTCCATCAGTGATGTATGAGGGTTCCCGTTTTCTCACACCCTGAGAATAACACTGGGTGTTATTATTCTTTTTAACCTTAGGCAGAAAAAATGATCTTGTTTAATTTGCCTTTCTCTGAGTGTTGGAGTGTTGAGCACCTTTTATGTTTAGTAGCTATTTGTATCTCCTCTCATGGGAAATGCCATTAGGTATTGTTAGCAAATCATACTTTAAAAAAAGGACAGAGACAGATAGGTGGAGGGTATGGGGCTTGGTGTGAAAGAGAACAGTGGTTAGGTAAACAAAAGAAGGTGAAAGAAGGTGAGGACAGGCTAAGAGTGCTTGTGAAGCCACCACAGGATGCTAGTTATGGAATCATGGGAGATTTAAAATAAACCAAATGTGTAAGAGTTTGGAGGTGGGGCAGAGGTCACTGGAAGGGAGGTGCTGAAGAGGGGAAATAAACTGAAATGAAACACACCATAAAAGTTGGCTAAAACAGGAAACTCTAAATGGTGTAGAAATAACATTGCAAATGGAAAGAACGGTTTCAGGTGACAGTCATTTCATTCTTATGTGGTTCAATAGAGTTGATTCTATTCTTGAGCTCTGATACTAATAATTTGAATTTCATAGTCATTCATTCATTCAACAAATATTTTACTGAACCACTGCTATATGCATAGTTCTGTTTGTTCAAGCCATTGTGCAGGACAGAAAGAAGTAAACAACTTGATCTCTGCTCTGGAGGAACTGAAAGTTTCTATGGGAGGAGAAGACACAGACACATTAAAGATTTAACTAACAATACAATATATAATTAAATATCAAATCAGAGATATAAACAATATAGGACTTGAGGAGGGGAGAGAATACTGGGGTTGGAGTGGTCAGGGCAAATCTGCTACTGTTAGAATTTGAGCTCCTGGGTAGAACTTAGAAGAAAAAGTAAAACTAAATTACAAAAAAGTAATGCAAAGTCAGAGAGGTGAGAACACTAAGATGTGTCTGGGGATCACTGAGTGGAGTAACCTAGACAACAAGTAGTAAGAGAGGAGACTGGAGAAAGGAAGTAAGGTCTCTTTCAGGGAGGCCTCAAAATATAGGGTAAAGAGTGTGGACTTTAACTTGAAGAGGACTGTTTTTTAAAGTGTGTCCTGTGGAACAGCCAGTGTGTCGCTAAAATGTAGATTTGGCATTGCATACCAGACCTACTGAATTTGAATATCTGGTGCATGGGGCCCAGGATTCTGCATTTTAAAACAGACTTCCCAGAGGTCATCTTGCTACATGTGCAGGTTTGAGAACCAATGCTGTAGGCCAAGAATTAGCAAACCAAGAGGCTACATAGCAAATATTTTAGGCTTTGCAAAGCCTACATGGTCTCTATTGCACTTTGTTTTCTTTACAACCTTGTAAGAATGTAAAAAAAAAAAATCTTCACCTGCTGGCCATACAAAAACAAGCTATGGGCCAAATGTTACCCTTGTTATAGGCAATAAGGAGCCTCTGATGGTTTTTGATCAAGGCTGTGTTTCACATTGGTTAAGTATTCAGATAGCCAGTGGGCATTGTTCTCAAAGTAGTATGTTGGCTGCTTTACTTCTTTGCCTTTCTCTGTTACCTTTAATTTTCTGTCACCATTCCATGTTAGTATCTATCTAGGTGAGCTCCTTGGGGAAGTTTTTCCCACAAGTTCTTCCTTCTTTTTCTGTTTTGGCAGGAGAGCTGATTCTAGCCTCTGTCATATGATATTCTTTTCCTCACTTATGTCTTGATTATATTAGTTTGTCTCCAAAAATCCATGGAAATAGGGAAGCAGCAGTCACTGATGTGGGGGAAAGGAGGGAATATCCTTAATGAATTTTACCAGATAAGTGATCCTAGGTCAATAGAAGCATGTGTCACACACAGGATTTATTAAAGAAGCAGACTGTGGGTAACTGTCACCAAAGTTCTACATTTTGGATGGAAAGTACATATGAGGTTTTGGGTAACATCCTTTGGTGAAGTGTAATGAGAGGGCATTAATGGGGTGAGGCAAATCAAGATTCTGCTGCTGTTAAAAGTTAGAGGAGATCCCCTGAGTCTGTGTAGCACTAAATATTTTAGCAACACAAAGAAAGTGGCACAGATTCTGATCACTACATGAGCTGGTATCCCTATTGGTGAAAATTTCTTAATGTTAGTCCATCATACACTGATTCAATCTTAAAAGAAGCATCAAGATTGTCAGTTCTGGGGTACCTGGGTGGCTCAGTTGGTTAAGCATCTGACTTCGGTTCAGGTCATGATCTCACAGTTCGTGGGTTCGAGCCCCGCGTTGGGCTCTGTGCTGACAGCTAGCTCAGAGCCTGGAGCCTGCTTCAGATTCTGTGTCTCCCTCTCTCTCTCTGCCCTCCCCTGCTCACGCTCTCTCTCTCTCTCAGAAATAAATAAAAACATTTAAAAGATTTAAAAAAAAAAGATTATCAGTTCTAATGGAAGATTTCACTTAGAACCTATGGAAGTGGCCTGAGGGAGGTTACTGAGCACTGAGAATACACTAGACAAGATTTCCACTTCTTTTATTTTTATTTTTATTTATTTCTAGGAGAGAGAGAGAGAGAGAGAGAGAGAGACAGCGTGAACAGGGGAGGGTCAGAGAGAGAGGGAGACACAGACTCTGAAATAGGCTCCAGGCTCTGAGCTGGCAGTCAGCACAGAGCCCGACGCGGGGCTCGAACCCATGAACCGCGAGATCATGACCTAAGCGAAAGTCGGATGCTTAACCGCCTAAGCCACCCAGGCACCCCGACAAGATTTCCACTTCTTAATGTTCTTTACTAGAGAACTTTGCTTGTAGGAGAGGAAAGGGGAAATTACAGAAACCTGGTATTTTAAAGCATCTTGCTTAGCAAAGAATTACGTCAGTTAGAAGAATCTATTTTACCTACTTCAGGATTCTCAATTAGAAAAATTTCAAAAGTAATAGGCATTTCTCCTTTTACCAGTCACCTAGAAGCAGCTTTACTGATAAAAACCTTCTGTCCTAGCAGCAAATCACCTTTGAATATGAAGGTCTTACCATCTCCATGGTGCAGATCCAAATCCACATAGAGAATACGGTCAAATTTCCGTCGCAATCGTAATATTCCCAGGACAGCATCATTGAGATAACAAAAACCAGATGCTTCATCTCTGTAAGAAAACAAGTTGCTACAGCCAACAGCCAAAAGCAATCCAAGGGAGACTTTACAGCCAAGGATCTAACCCTTGAGATATATTCCCTTACAATTCCCCTTTCTTTTAAGAAAAACAAAACTCTACCTACAAAGAATATACAGTAAATGGCCCAGAATGATCAGGGGATGAAGTGTTTTGGTAAACTAAATATTCAGGTGGATTGGTAACATTTTTCCATTTAGGATCCCAGATTTTCAAATTATAATATTATAACTATATTGGTCTAAACAGAACTTTTCTCTAATGAATCAGGAATGATTTAAAAACCTGTAGCACCATGGGCTCATCATGAACAACACTGATTGTCACTTATAAGACTTTAAGAATGCTAGAATCTAGAAGGGGTCTTAAAGACCATCTTGCTCAGCCAGATGTAGAAGATGATGGAGACTGGAGTCTCTGTACTGATCCTATGACATAACCTAGAATTGCTTGCTTTCTTTATTCCTCCTTCCCTCCCTCCCTCCCTCCCTTCCCTCCTCTCTCTCTTCCTTCCTTTCTTCCTTCTTGTAAGTTTTTGCACTTGTTTCTCTAAAAGCTGAATGTAGAATGTACAAATACATAACCTCTTAGACAGCATGTGGTTGCTTTTCTGTATATGTAATTACTACCATGGAGACTGAAGCAGCCTCCTCTAAAGTTATTTTGTTTCCTTGACTAAAATGGTCTTCATTGACTTCACTGGTGTTCTTTCACATTTTTGTTATTGGTGGTACAGTGTCACTTTAACCTCTTGTCAACATTAACCTACTCTTTTATTAAGAGTAACCTACTGGGACACCTGGGTGGCTCAGTCGGTAGAGCGTCTGACTTCGGCTCAGGTCATGATCTCACGGTTTGTGGGTTCGAGCTCCGCATAGGGCTCTGTGCTGACAGCTCAGAGCCTGGAGCCTGTTTCGGATTCTGTGTCTCCCTCTCTCTCTGCCGTCCCCCCCCCCCACTCATGCTGTGTTTCTCTCTGTCTCAATAATAATAAACATTAAAAAAATTAAAAGAGTAATCTACTTTTATTAGCCTACTCTTTTTATTATGTTGTCATTAAGTCTTGTTGAATAGATGTAACAAAGCATTCTTTATCATCAAAAGTGTATTATAATTTGTTTTTAAGGCCTCATCCTAAATGCTTCAATGTCCTTAGCTCCACAGACACTTTAAATATCCAGCCTATTTCCCCCTAAGTTCTCCCTGATATTTTAATTGAAATGGAATTCTAAGCATGAGCATCATTTAAAAGAGAATTTTTGGTACCATAAGATTGTAAGATTTTTCTAGTACCTACACAATGCAAAAACTTCTTCATGAAACCTCGTCCATAATAACATTTCATATTCTGAACAATACCCTGGCTCATAGGCTGAATCATTGAGACAGGTACATTGGCGAGCAGGAAGGTGGTAAGAAATATCACTAAGCATTGAATTTTGTCATACAGGTGAACTCAGTGATCACCCAGGGGGGAAAAAAAAAAAAGCTTGGCCTTAGGTATGCAACCAGGAAGAAAGCAATAAGAGAAAAAGATTTGCCTACCCATGAATTCTTTGTAGATAAGAGGTAAATATGTGACTTTGAAAGTTCTTGGATGCTATTTTCCAACTATGAAAAGCTTACATTTTATAAGTCTACTGTTTAGCACATCAAAAAAGAGAAACATCAATAACTTATGGATAGGTGAGATGGAACATTAAGTGTTAGACAAAAGGAGTAGTGTACAGCATAGGGAATATAATCAATAATATCATAATAACTTCATAAGGTGACAGATTGTAACTAGACTTATTCTGGGGATCATTTCACAGTGTATAAAAATGTCAAATCACTATCATGTATACTTGAAACCAACAGGATATCGTGTGTCAATTATACTTCAATAAAAAGTGAGTAAGAGGAGGGAGAGGGGGAGGAGGAGAAATACAAATCAATATAGGACATATTTTTCCCCCTCAGAGCCTATAATTAAGTTAGGGAGACAAGTCATAAGCACAGAAACCAAAAAACAAACAAGGCAATCAGAAACAACATGGTATATAAAGAAGAATACCTGCCTCTAAGAACTCCTGGTCCCCTTCCTTTCCTTTGAGATGCTCTTTGTTAATGAACATCCTCCCTATCATAATAGCTTGAATAATAATGATGATGACGATGCTGTCTGTAATTCAGAAAGGCCTTTGCATGTACTATTTTCCTAATATTTTCTTAAAGGAGCTCTATTCTCATTGGTTTATAGAAATAAGTGCTTAGATAAGTAGAATCTTGCTAAAATTTCCTGAAAACAAGGACATTAAACTTTCAAGACTTTTAATATGCTAAGAGTATTCCTAAAGAAACAAACTCAATTTGTTGAATTTAAGAATTCAAGTTGGCATAATTTAGGTACGTCTTTGGCAGATAAGACTAATTTAATAAATTTAGTTTACTAAAATCAGCTATGTCTTTTCTAACTTATCAGTGTTAAGTATAATATACATATAGATTTTTATTCTATTTAAGTATGTTCTTAAATTTATACCGGTTTACTAATTCATTGAGCTCACATTACCTCTACTAAATGTTTGAGACTATGACAAACATAAATTTGTTTAGCCTAATTGAGTCACTATTCTGACAAACTTTATTTTAACAGTAGTTATGTTTTGTAGTATGTCAGCTTGAAGATAATGTATAAGATCTTTAGGTAACTGAAAACTTTGGGCTGGTATTAAACTGAGTTAATTAATGGATATTCATTAGATACCTAGGCCATTTCTAACTAAGAGAATACATTCATTACTAGGCATAATTTTGGGTTTATATGCTTTTGCTTCTTATTTTTATATGCTACAGAGAAACTGCATGTATTTGGGTCTGTTAATGAACATATTCTTTTTGGCCACTTATAGAAGTTGTACTATAAAGGATGTATATGCATACAGAAAGTGGCAGAAGGTTCATAGAAAAGGAATTTTATTTGTTGAGATCAAAGTTGGCTAAGGTTTGATGGGCTTATTAGATTTCCAAAAAGAACTTCAGTATTAAATATATACTGATGCAAAACTAGAATTTGGTCTTCATTTTAACATGCTATTTTTTGATTATTGGTCTTCTCTCAAATAACAGGTTGTAAAGGTTTTGCTTCACTAAGTAATCTTCTTCAATAAAAAAAAAAGATTTTGTCTTACTAGAATAACCTCATATGGTTTATGTTGACTTTATGATGTCTTTGATTATTTAAGAAAGCAAAGCCTTCTTTCTGACAAAAAAAAAGGAGGTTCCTGATGGTCATGTTGCATCCTATGTTTATGTTAAAAATCTTTTATCATCATTGTGGTTACATAGGGAACCAAGTAGTATTTTTCAGTAATCCATCAACTTATCTTAATCAAATCTTGGAAGCCATGGAAAAATCACAAAAGATTTGTTCTTTCACCTTATAAAAAGAGATGTTCTAGAAATAATTATGTTTATTTGATACATTACTATTGATGAGATGCATGGGAAGAGTTGCCAAATCAGAAGAGATGTGCAGTCTTCCCTAGGTATACCAATTGTAATTGGTATAGGCAAAATGTTATTAATATAAGTATTTAAGAAATTGTATGTTGTATAGGAAGGTCCTAAAGATCCTTCAGTGTCATCACTGGCCATGATATGTTTCTATTTGTCCGAGTCTTTCTGATGCATTGCCAGATATTAGATGACTACAGTCTAGTGTTTTCAATAATAAGTTAAACAGTTTTTAAACATTAACTTGATCTCAACTTTGCTTCTTTATTTTGAGTCTAGCATCTGGTAGGCCATTAGTTTCAATTGAGGAATTTTCAGCACTATATAATTTTATCACTATATAGATGTTTAAGACATACTCCAGTTTACTGAAAATCTTTACTTGATATTCTTGATATGTTTTGGTTATATTCTAAATGTATGCTCAGTATATTCATGGTATATTACTATTTAAGAATATTTTGTCTCTATAAAGATTATGTTCATCTATTTTTTTAAATTAGATATAATACCCTGTCTTCTTTGAAAATAGGGTTAATCATTATGTTTATGAATATTTTATCTAAAAACTGTTTGGAATTGACTTTTATATTGTTTTGTATGCCACAGAAACAACTACATGCCCTTGTCAGTTGCATTATTATTCTTGTAATGAATTCACATCAGATCTTTCACTTTTAAAAATGATCAGTAGCAGGTTAACCAGAGATATTGTACGTCTTTCACCATTTACACATAGTTTTGTATATTTTAATCTGACATGTCCCTGAGAGCACTTGCAATCAGGTACAAGCCAGAGTGCTTCATCTTCAACAAAGAAAGATTATCTCAGAGCCCCATGGAAGAGGATTTTTGCCAAGTATTGTTGAGTACAGGCTTTTTATGGTATAGATTAAACAATCATACCAGTGAACTGAATCAGGATTTCAAGAACTCTACTTGAGAAGTAGATGGGTTAGTGAGGCTGTTAATGCAAGGTCAAGAGGAACAAGAACTAATTACATAGGCCTGAATGAGACTGATGAGGGATGATTGCGGATTTTGTTTAGAATATTGCTGATGTTTTAAGGCAGACAGATCCATGAATACGGAGAACAAACTGATGGCTGTTGGAGGGGAGAGGGTGGGTGGATGGGCAAAATGGGTGAAGAGAATTAGGAGGTACAGGTTTCCAGTTTTAGAATGAACAAGTCATGGAAATTAAAGGCACAGCATAGGGAATGCAGTCAATGATATTGTAACAGTGTTGCATGGTGACAATGGTAGCTACACTTGTGAACACAGCATAACCTATAGACTTGTGGAATCACTAAGTTGGACACTGGAAACTAATGTAACATTATATGTCAATTATGTTTCAATTTAAAAAAGAATACTGTTGATGTTTTAAGGTTCTATTTCCTTTTTAAAAAATGTTTTCATGTTTGTTTATTTATTTTTTAAAAATGTTTTATTTATTTCTGAGAGAGAGAGAGAGAGAGCGAGCGCGCACAAGCATGAGCAGGAGAGGGTCAGAGAGAGGAGATACAGAATCGGAAGCAGGCCTGGAGGCTCTGAGCTAGCCATCAGCACAGAGCCCAATGCGGGGCTTGAACCCACGAACTGTGAGATCATGACCTGAGCTGAAGTCAGACGCTTAACTGACTGAGCCACCCAGGCACCCCATAATGTTTATTTATTTTATTTTATTTTTTTAAATATTTTTTATTTATTTCTAGGAGAGAGAGAGAGACAGCGTGAGCAGGGGAGGGTCAGAGAGAGAGGGAGATACAGACTCTGAAATTGGCTCCAGGCTCTGAGCTGGCAGTCAGCACAGAGCCCGACGCGGGGCTCAAACCCACGAACCGCGAGATCATGACCCAAGTGAAAGTCGGACGCTTAACCGACTAAGCCACCCAGGCGCCCCAATGTTTATTTATTTTTGATAGAGAGACAGAGCACAAGCAGGGAAGGGGCAGAGAGAGGGAGACACAGAATCCAAAGCAAGCTCCAGGCTGAGCTGTCAGTATAGAGTCCCACGGGCTCGAACTCATGAACTGTGAGATCATGACCTAGAGTGGAAGTCAGACACTTAACTGACTGAGCTGCCCAGGCGCCCCTTAATGTTCTATTTTCTGGATGTATAAGGAACTCATTTCCCTTTTCTCTTATGCTATCTATAACTCATAATCATTTAGTAAGCCATGCTTTTGCAAACAGAAATGAAACATTTACAAAAGATATCTTATTCCCCCTGCCTGAGCCCTCCAGGATTCAGAAACTCTTATTGAGCACTCTTATTTCCATAGCAATGTAATCAGCTGCATAGGCTCAATAATAACTATCTGTCCCATCTGTTATCAGGACATGATTGGGAAACATTGGTTATATATCCAAGGCCCTGCCTGGAGTGTCATATTTGTGAATGATGCTCACTGAATCAGATATGATTGGACACTTTTAAAGAACTAAGGTTGACTTTATTGAGCAATGCATCAAAGCCCTCTTGGAAAAACTAGCCTGGTACCTGGTATTTGGCTTACAGAGTTCCCAGCCTTACAAGTGAATAAGGAAGGTTACTTCCTGGCAGGCTCTGGAATCTTAGGATATTCTGGGGACCCCAAGAAGAGAGAAATTGTCCCAAATTTATAATTACTGCAATTAAAATCTTCTTAGCTTGGCTTCCTAGCGTTAATAGGCTTTTAAAATTTCAAAGTAAGGTTTCTTTCTTCTTTTTTTTAAATGTTGATTCATTGTGAGAGTGTGTGTGTCTGTGTGTGGGGGGGTGAGGGGCAGAGAGAGAAGGAGACACAGAATCTGTAGCAGGCCCAGGCTTGATCTCACAGACTGCGAGATAATGACCTGAGCAGAAGTCTGACACTTAACCGAGCAACCCAGACCCCCTCAAAGTGAGATTTCTTATGAAAACTTCCAGCAAACAAGCTTAAGAAGGTCTATATGGTAAATTACCATTCTTGCTACACCTATGTAAATAATTAGGCTAAATCTAATGAGGCCAATTTTTATTTTTAAATATTTTTGGTTGAGAAAAAAATCTACATAATATTAAATAACCATTTATTATTTTTAAATTATTTATTTAACTAATCTCAAGTAATCTCAATGTGGGGCTTGAACTCATGACCTGAGATCAAGAGTCACATGCTCTCCAGACTGAGCCAGCCAGGCACTCCTAAAATAAGTGTTTTAAGTCATATAATTCAGTGGCATTTAGTACATTCATAATATTGTGCAACTTCCACCCCAATTTAGTTCCAAAAAAATTTTCACACCTCAAAAGAAAATCCTGCACTAATTAAGTAGTCATTCCCTATTCCTCCCACCCCCTAGATCCTGAAAACTACCAATCTACATTCTATCCCTACGGATTTACCTATTTTGGATACTTTATGTAAGTGACATCATACCATATGTGATTTTTTGTGTCTGTCTTATTTCTCTTAGCATAATGTTTTGGGGTTCCTCTATGTTGCAGCATGTATCAGTGTTTCATTCCTGTTTATGGCTGAGCAATATTTCATTGTATGTATACACCACATTTTGTTTATACTTTCATTCATTGATGGACATTTGGGTTTTCTATCTTTTGGCTATTGTAAATAGTGCTGCTATGAACACTTGTATACAAGTATTTGTTTTGAGTATCTGTTTTCTTTCTTTTTTTAAAAAAATATATACTTAGAAGTGAAATTGCTAGGACATATGGTAATTCTACATTTAACTTTTGAGGACAGTGAAGCCGTTTTCTACATTCCCACCAGCAATGTGCAAGGGTTCCAATTTCTCCACATCCTCATCAACACTTGTTTTTTTCTTTTGCTTTCTTTTTCCCCCCAATTCTAGCCCTCCTAATGGGTGTGAAGTTGTGTCTCATTGTGAATTTGATTTGCATTTCCTTAATGACTAATGATGTCAAACATAATTTTGTATGCTTATTAGCCATTTGTATATCCTTTTTGGAGAAATGTCTATTCAAGTCCTTTGCTCATTTAAAAATTTTTTTATGTTTTATTTATTTCTGAGAGAGACAGACAGCGTGAGCAGAGGAGGCTCAGAGAGAGAGTGAGATACAGAATCTGAAACAGGCTCCACGCTCTGAGCTAGCTGTCAGCACAGAGCCCGACGCGGGACTCGAACCCACGAACTGTGAGATCATGACCTGAGCCGAAGTCGGACGCTTAACCGACTGAGCCACCCAGGCGCCCCTGCTCATTTTTAAATTGAGGTGTCTTTTTGTTGTTGAGCTGTAGAGATCTTTATATATTCTGGGTACCAGACCCTTATCAGATATGTAATTTACAAATATTTTCTCCCATTCTGTAGGTTGTGTTTTCACTTTCTTTATAATCTTCTTTGATACACAAAAGTTTTAAATTTTGTTGAACTTCAATTTATCTATGTCTTCTTTTGCTGCCTGTGGGACCAGCCTTATCTTGAGTTCAAGAATAATCTTTCTTTGAGATTATCTTTGATTAAAAGGGAGGTGGCTGTTTAGAGAAACTTTGTGTTTCAAAGAAAACTCTGTGTCATCTGTAGCACAGGATTCGAGGTTATCAGAATCTAGTTATTGTTTCTACTAATAAGTATGCAAACTTTGTCTTCTGTGGTAGAGATGTAATTGACTTCCTTCCTCATGTGGAAGAACAAGTTTTGGTGTCTCTTTGCAAATTAGACTGCACCCTGTTATCGTGTCCAAATTGTTAATCCTTACTAAATTATCGATTCTTCCAGTTTTCTTCAATATCTGGCTACTATCCTCCAAACTAACTTTTCCAATTTTTCTTCCTCCCTCCTGACTTGGAGTCATCAAGAACTAAAGCTTGAATGCCCAAGTCCCTGTCAGGACCCTATGTTGCCTTACAGCTTGGTCTCTTCTCTGGGATCTGAAGCAGCCCTGTAAGCTAAAGCCCAATGACTTGATATAAATCTGAAAGAAATAGTCATGGGGCACCTGGTGGCTAAGTCAGTTTAATGCCTGACTCTTGATTTTGGCTCAAGTCATGATCCCAGGGTTGGACTGAGCCCCACTTCGGGTCCATGCTGATCATGGAACCTGCTTGGGATTCTCTCTCTCTGCCCCTCTCCCCCATTCAACATTTTCATACTCTCTAAAATAAAAAAATACAATAAAATAAAAAAAGAACTGGTTACCACAGCAGACCAGTATGACTGGAATTCTCCTTGAACAAGCTGCCACTTCCAATATGAAGGATGTCTGAGGAAATGCTAAGGTTGTGCATGTCCTTATATGAGAGGTAACCTCGACTATGAACAGTGTCACCAAGAGTGCTGACATCTTAGCTCTATGAGTGGTGCTGCAAAATGGAAAGATCTTCCTCCGTTAATGTCTTAGAATCCACTTGACTGGTTACCTTCAGGGTTTAGTTCTTGCCTGGCTCTTTACTATAATATAAACTTTTATGTTAATTTTTTTCCATTTTAGTCTTCACTCTTTTAAGATGTGAGCTCCAAACCCTAAAAACTGACTTTAGTCACTATCTGTCAACAGATGGTTCAACTGGTTTTAAAGCACCAGTTGCTCAAGACCCTGCTTCACCATATTCGGGAGGTTTATAATCGCCTCTGAGTTGCTTGGGGATAATATTTGTCTTGATCAAAAGGGGGAAATGACACTGTTGAAGTTTATCTGAGTGATGTGCTCCCCAGAAAGCAGTAATGTTTAAGAATTTTGCCCCCTTCTGTTTTCCAGGAAAAGGTAGATTTCAAGGTACCATCTTACCCTGGCATATTACTCTTAAGACCCATCTCCATCTTTCCTAATGACTCCCATAAGACTTGCAGATGACTCCCTTGTTTACCTGTCTCTGTAAAACTCCAGACTCCCTTATTTTTCTTTGAGATATTCCTCATTAATAAATGTACTCCCTATAACTGAATAAAATAATTTCCTCATTGTCTGGGACTTTTCTCTTTCACATCATCAACACAGATGTATTTAGAGGATAGACCAGGCTTAGCAAACAAACTTCTGAAACAACTCTGAGAAATGTGTCTGCAGCTTTGTGTTAGGCATTTTTTTTTTTTTTAAAGTAAGCTCTACACCCAACGTGGGGCTTGAACTGATGAGACCAAGAGTCTTATGCTCTAGTGACTTGAGCCAGCCAGGTGCCCCAAGCAATTTGTTTTCTTTACCAGAAATATCTAGCCTCTTAAATGCCCTGGTGAATTATAAACCACAAAGCCAACTTTTTAAGAAAAAGCACAGGGCTCAGTCAACTGCATTTGCTTATATGTATTTGCTGTTTCTATGTTCATTAGGCCAGAGATCAGGGATGCTTGGATCATGAATGGCATTAAGATTTAAAAAAAACATCAGTTGGTTATCTCACCTAGGCAGAGCTAGATACCTGCACTGTTCAACAGCTGAACTGCTACTGGCGAAGATTTTGCAACATTTTTTTTTCCAGAACTGGTATCAAAATGCAGAATCATAGATTTCCAGTGTTTCCTTATTTGGCCCTTCCTATTTTCTCTTTTAGTGTTAGCATAACTCTTACAATGCTTTTACTTTCATTATAGCTATTTTGGAACCAGCTGGTAGTATGGTTTGGCTTTTCTCTGTTGTTGGCATATAATGAAAACAATAGGCAACATTTATTGAGCAATTATCCTGGGCCAGGAACTGTACCAAGTGCTCTCAATATGTTAATCAATTTTCACAGGAGCCCTGTGAGGTAGATGCCATTACTCTTTCCATTTTACAAATGAGGAAACTAAAACAGGGAGATTAAGTAATTTGTCCACGGTCACACAGTTAGGAGTAACTGATTGTGAATTTGAATTTGGGCAGTCTGACTCTTCTGCACAGAAGCTTAATCACTTTGTTAGATAGTTTTTATATCATTCTATCAACATTTATTGCTTTTCTTCTTTCTCATATAATTTCCTCCACTTCTCCTTCATGCCTATTCTCCCTTTACCGTTTCATTTATAATATTGATGAAATTAGTTCATTGCCTATTATTAGGCAGTTTTCTCCTACCTCTTCACTTGTCTTTCATGTACTGCTTTACTACTTTTTCTGTTTCTCTCTATCCCCTTTTGCCATATTCTGATATGAATTTAAAGGCTCTTTGGCCAAAAAAAGGACTACCACAGATCCTTCTAGTAGAAATTTTTCTCTCCAGATTCCTCCTACAATAACCCACCAAACTTCAATCATTTCACTGTTCCGGTTATTTGGATTTGGAATAAATGAATTTTTAAAAATCCTCCCTGGGGCACCTGGGTGGCTCAGTCAGTTAAGTGTCCAACTTCACTTCAGGTCATGATCTCACAGTTCGTGAGTTCGAGCCCCCCCCCAACCGGCTCTGTGCTGACAGCTCAGAGTCTGGAGCCTGCTTCGGATTCTGTGTCTCCCTCTCTTTCTCTGCCCCTTTCCTGCTTGCTCTCTCTCTCTCTCTCTCGAAAGTAAATAAACATAAAATTACCCCCCCCAAAAAAAAGGCAAGTAATTGACCCAGGGCCAAATTTGCACAAATGGACTTTGTGGTGGTCCTTTCCTCTATAAACTGGATTCAGCTGTTGGTCTAGCATTTTTGGATTTAAAATTTATACAGAATATGTGTGAAAAAGGATTAGGTCGAGAAGACTCTACTTGTTAATAGAAACAAATCCATTAACTATGTGACAAAACTGAAAATGTTATCCAGAAAATAAAATAAATGTGACAGCAGCATAATTCTACACAGTTCTCACTCTTTCCACACCATTTGGCATGATAAACAGTCACTATTCAAGACAAATTAAGGTTTGGGAGAATAGATATAAGGTAATATTTGTCTAAAAGTGAATCAAGAAAAGTGACTTTGAATTCTGGGCATCTGGGTGGCTCAGTCAGTTAAGAACCTGATTCCTGATTTCAGCTCAGGTCATGACCTCACAGTTCGTGAGATCAAGTTCTTCATGGGGCTCTGCACTGACACCATGAAGCCTGCTTGGGATTCTCTCTCTCTCTCTCTCTCTCTCTCTCTCATCTGCGTGTTCTCTCTCTCTCAAAAAAATAAACATTAAAAAAGTTACTATGAATTCATTATGGTGAAAAGTGCTTAGAAGTCCACTTTTAGAATTAATGGACCATATTTCCCTTTGGATAATTAGTTA
The DNA here is from genome assembly GCF_003009895.1 of Hyaena hyaena. Taxonomy (NCBI): domain Eukaryota; kingdom Metazoa; phylum Chordata; class Mammalia; order Carnivora; family Hyaenidae; genus Hyaena; species Hyaena hyaena. The sequence continues at coordinate 197,767 of NW_024081476.1, read as the reverse complement.
GTCTAAGGTAAATTAGTGGGAAAAGTGTAAAACAGTTCTATCTACCACCAAGAATCTTAATATAGCTTATAAATAAAACCTAACATTTGCACTACAGAAGAGTCAAAGTGGTGAGTAGGTCCCTGATAATAGCTGTAAGATTAATTCAGTAAGGGAATTAATTGAATAGACAGTTCCTGATGAACTAAATTCACTTGTTTCTTTTGGACATGGAAGGTATCATTTTTCTGTATCTAAGCTTTTTAGCACGGTTTTCTCTGATGACACAGGTAGAATTTTTCTGTCCTAAAATATGATTTTATTCAGTAAAGTATAGATTAGGAAATCAAAGTCTTCACTTGGCTAGTGAATTTTTCTTTTATATTACTCTGCTTTTATGGAAAGAAGTAAATAAGAAGAAACCAAGCAATTTCCAAAAGTAATCTCCCAGTGTATATCCCAGCTTCAGCCAAGATTTAGTCAATATCAACTACTTTGGAAGATCTTACCATTAGAATCAAGAGTGCAGAAATACTGTGTAATTCTAAATGATAGTAGCAAGATTCAATCAGGTCCTGTCTACTGTGCTTACTAAGGCAGAAATCTATGGACACACCTTTTAAAAAGGTTAAAGAATATGTATTAAACAAATAAAAATTCTGGTGTAACAGTTCCCTAAACCAGAAAATTCAATTAATCAGAATATTTCATTCCTGAGCAGTCTGGTTAATCAAAAATATTACTTTTTACTGTAAACTCTTGATTAATGAACTTAAAAATCTCAAAGGCTTAGACATCAATAGAGTTGAGGAATTAAATGTACTCCCTTCCTCTATAAGAAAAAATAACATTTTATGTATAATTGATGGAAATCATGCCTGCTCAACATTTCCAGTTAAATAGAAAAAACACAAAAGCACTGGCAAAGTATCTGCCTCAGGTTTAATATATATGTATTTGTATTTCTGCACCTGGTCTTGGCACACAAGATGACTGTCTCAGTAGCCAAAGACTTTATGTGTTTGCATCCCCAGCTACGTAATATACTCTATTAAATTGGCTGGAGTTTATATTAGGTGTGGATAGGAGGAAATGCCATTCTGCTCAGTGAACTGATCATAACCTCTGCTGTATTAGGAGAGAGAGAAGAGTGCTTGCTTTCAAAATGCAGGGAATACTTTCAGACTTTCTGGCTTCTGCTGATGCAGATCTTGGGTAATTTTTTGACATACAAGAAAAACATGTGGGAGCGCCTCACATGTCCTCTTGGCCATAGTATTAAGCCCCTTTACAAAGTTTTACCATGTATTTCTGAAATTGTTCAAACCTTGGATGAAAAACATCTAGGTTGTTGTCATGTTGTGTCTACATTAATTATAATACTCAAAAGATAAAACATAAAAACTTGAGCATTATTTTTACACCTTCTCTGCAAACAAAAAACTTGCTAAATTCTGAAATTTTATTCACAATTATAATGACATATATTCTACTCAACATTTTTCAGCTGTTGTTGAAGCAAACAAAATGATAATTATTTTTTTTCCTATTTATTTATTTATTTATTTATTTATTTATTTATTTATTTATTTTACAAATAGTTTATTGTCAAATTAGTTTCTACATAACACTCAGTGCTCATCCCCAAAGTGCCCTCCTTCATGCCCTTCCCCCCCTCCCCCCCACATCCATCAGTCCTCAGTTTTTGTCAGCATTCAAGAGTCTCTCATGGTTTGCCTCTCTCCCTTTCCCCCACCATTTCCGCCCTTCTTCTCCCCCTTGGTCCTCCGTCAAGTTCCTCCTAATCCTCCTATACGTGCAAACATATGGTATTTGTCCTTCTCTGCCTGACTTATTTCGCTCAGCATAACACCCTCAAGGTCCATCCATGTTGCTACACATGGCCAGATTTCATTGTTTCTCACGAGGGAATTTTTGTAATTTACCTCATAGTTATAAGGTGCCAAGCCCAAGGCAGGAAGTAAAGGGGCACTCATAGGTCTGGTTGAACAAGACTTGGAATCTTTTTGGCCACTCTTAGAAAATAAGCCCTGAAATAGAACAGTGCTACCAGTCCCCAGTAGAACTTTGGCCTTCTTCTGCTACCTTAGTCTCAGGCAGTCTGCCTAAGAGGGGACACTGTATGTAATCAGTCTGCAACAAAGTGCTGAGGACTCATTCTGTGCTCTGTCTCTATACTAGGGGTTGTGGACAATGCAAGGTGTCCTGGATCCTGCCCTTCAAAAGGTTATGACTGAGTTGAATCAAGCTGTAAGATAAGACAAATACACATTAAAAAACCTTAAGGTGTGTATGAAAAAGTGTTAAATTATACAGTATAGACTATACTTCTCTCAACTTCCAACTACCTAGCCCTAACCTGGAAGCTTTCTTCTAAGAGGCTCAGAGGACATATGATCTCATTTACTCTCATTGGCTCCATGTGAAATAAGGGAAGGAAGGGGTATTCCTCTTTTACAGTTTAAAAAAAAAATGATTTATATCCCAGGGATATAAATTGGGAATTGGCCACATAACTGTGGAGCTCCCAGCAGTCCTATGTTCCTCCCAAGGTTCCCTTCCTATCACACACTTTACACTGCTCATTGTAACTTTCTGAAGCACAATTCTGACAATGTTACTACTATGCTTAAAAACCTTCATAGTATTCCCTGAGTGAAATAAGTCAGGCAGAGAAGGACAAATATCATATGTTTGCACGTATAGGAGGATTAGGTGGAACTTGACGGAGGAACAAGGGGGAGAAGAAGGGCGGAAATGGTGGGGGAAAGGGAGAGAGGCAAACCATGAGAGACTCTTGAATGCTGACAAAAACTGAGGACTGATGGATGTGGGGGGTGGGGGGGGATGGGCATGGAGGAGGACACTTGTGGGGATGAGCACTGAGTGTTATGTGGAAACTAATTTGACAATAAACTATTTGTAAAAAAACAAAACAAAACAAAACAAAAAAAACCCTTCAATGAGTGCACCTGCCTATGAGAAAAAAGATCCTTTCTTAGAAGAGTATGCAAGGCCTTTCATAGTCTTGTCCCTGCCTACTTCTCACCATTCCCCTCAACAACTTAACCACATTAAACTTTTCCCTCTATCTCAAACATAATATATTTGTTAAGTCTCTGGGGCTTTGCACATATGTAGTCTTGGATGTTGAATGACTTCCATCCCCTCTGACAACCTCTTACCCATCCTTTAAGATCTGGCTGGGAAGACGGCCCTTGAAGTTCCACCTTCCTTTCCCAGGCAAAGAAAGTTGATTCCTTTTTTGTACTCTGGAAGTTTAGTCAAACCTCTACCATAGTACTTATCAAACTGTCTTGCAATGATTACTTCCTATACTTGTCTCCTCCACAAGACTATAAATGCTTTAAGAACAAGGACTGTATCTCTTATTCATCTTTATACTTTCAATAGCTAGCACAGTGCTTGGCACATGGTGAGTTCTGAAAAGGAACATTTTTTTTTTTGTTTTAGAGAATTTATGGAATGATACAATGCCTTAAGAATGGAGAAAAGTATTCATATTATTTACCTTGAATAAAAGAGAAAAATAATGTTCAGATTATACATACAAATTCAAATGTGATAAACTAGAAAAACATTGGACTAATAATCGGGCTGATCAGTACCCATATTAGGGTCCATGACTCATTGTTTCCCTCCCCCCACCCAAAACAAACAAACAAATAGAGAAACAAAGCATGGATTTAGGCAGAAGCTGGTCCTGGATCTAGAGACATGTCATTAGCTTTTTTTTTTTAATTTTAATATGTGATAAATCAGGGAGCTTTGCATTAAATATATCCAAAAAATAAAGTTAGATGTGGCAGTTTTGTTTGGTAGACACACGGAAAATTGAAATGACTTGAATCAATTGGCAAAGTGGGTGGATATCACTCTGGTGAAATTTAATATTGAAACCAAGAAGGTAATTCACTGATGTGAAACAAAGAAGGAGAGTGGAAGATATATGGTAAGGTCATATTTGAAGTGGTTCTGAGTACTGCAGCACAGGATTCAGTGGGACTGATAGGAGACTGCACAGATCATCTTGATGTGTAGCATCAAGATAAGTCTATGAAATAAACATCTTATTTAACTCATGGCAAGTGCCTCAAACCAATGGACAGGCTTTAAATGTAGAAAGAATCATTTGGTGGTACATTTGTCTTTGTAGTGACAAAACATATGCACAAGTGGTGATTGCTGTCAGTAGTGTCATCTTTAAATACTGAAGACAGAGATATAAAAACAGTGTGATGGAACATCAAGATATGCATGTTCAGGCATAGGTCTGATCTATAGCTCATTTTAAGTAAACTCTATGCCCAATTTGGGGTTTGAATTTACAACCCTGAGACCAAAGGTCACATGCTCTACTCACTGAACCAGCCAGGTGCCCTAGATCTTTAGTTTTCAAACTTCTTTGAAGCGGCAGACTGTTTGTTTTTTCAAGTGAAATTTTATGTGGAATCCCAATATAGAAAACAAACAAAATCAAGACTTCTCTGGCTAAAGCATGAGTAGGGGTGGACACTTGAGGGGTCCAGAACTCTGTATATTTAGCTACCCCTTTACTTCCTGTAGTTGCCACTGAGGCATTTTATGGAATCCTGGGATAGATACTGTGGAATGGTTTCTATATGGAGAGAGCAGTTAGATGACTTCTAGTTCTGACTCTCTAATATTCAAGATCAGTCAGGAAATCAGGATTTTATTACACTTATGGAAAAGTCCAGCAGAGGACAATACAAATAACTAAGGGTTTGAGAAATAATCCAAGTGAATACTCATTGGGTGTAGGTAACAAAAGAGGTTTTTTCCCTTCCTTCCCCCCTCAGCATATAAATTTGTATTCAGCACTCACTCTGTTCTATACTCTGGGAATAAAGAGGAACAGATAATAACCTATTCTCAAAGACTTCACAGTGCGTGTATGAGGATATGTGGAAGCAGATGAAAAATACAAAAACAAACAAGAAAACAGCATACTGTGACGAGCAACGTTACAAAAATAACACACAGTAATATGATGAAGAATAACAGTATGTGTGGAGGGCTACTTCAGATAGGTTGGTCAGGAAAGATTTTCTGAATAGGTGATATTTAGACAAAGACCTGAAAAGTGAAACAAAACTCACCCATACTGAGATGGAGAAGTCTTCCAGGCAGAGAGAGCAGCATTGCAAAAGCTCTGAGGCAGGAAAGAACTTCCTTGGCCTATTTGAGAAGCTGAAAGGCCAGTGTGGCTGGAACACAGTTAATGAAGGAGAGTGGTACAAGATGAGTTCTGATGGGACCAAATCACAGGGGCCATCACAAGGAGTTTGGACTTCATTCTTAGTGAGATAAGAAGCCTGTGGAGGGTTTTGAGCAAAGGAGGGGTAGGATCTTATTTAAACTATACTTTATTCTATGAAGGGATGTTGTATAGGTGAACACAAGGAAAATGGGCTAAACTGCATCAGGAAAAATTTGGTAACATGGAGGAAATTTGGTAAGAATTGTTGCCAAGAAAGGTTGAAGAGTTTTATTTAATGGTACAAAGCCAGTTTCTTGGCATGATTTAACAAGCAGCCAGAAAGATAATTTCTTTAGCCTTCTTACAGCTGTCGGCTTTGACAATTTACCCTTAGTGTCACAGTCACTGGGAGAGCTGAGGCTTGTATTTAAGTGTCCTCTCAATGCTCCTTTCACTAAATTAATTGCTTCTAAATTGCTTACAGCAAAGCAGTGAAAGATGGCAATAGGCAGAAATACAGTACTTCCTTTTTAAAAGACTCCCGAAAATGTGATTTTTCTCTGTAAAAACCTACCTTAGTACTTACTTATGAGTTAGTTTACCATGGTAAGCTAACTTAGCCGGTTTCCTCCTAACATCTGAACCTCAGATCCCAACCTTAAACCAGTCTGACCACCTGTTTTTTCTGTTTCCCAAAGCTAGGATGGCCGAGTACTACTGGAACAAACCATGTAACTGCAGATGTACACCATTACACATTTATGGTTCCCAACCACAGCTGGGCATTTAACGCTGGTCAGTAGTCATTTACTTCTCTCTAGTTGTCTCTTTCTTAGGCCTTACAATGGATACTACAAACTCACTAAGACCCAAGACCTCCTGATCAAAATTCCATCACATTCAAAATAAAACCCAACATCCTACCATGGTCCACAAGGCCTTGCATGATGTGGCCTTTACCGATTTCTCTGTCCCTATTACTGACTTTACTCCAGTGGCATTGGCCTTCTTGCTGTTCCTAAGAATATCAAATGGATAATGGGTGTGCATCTGCAGTTACATGATTTGCTTTTGAGAAACTGCCAAATTGTTTTCCAAAGTGGCTCTATCATGTTACATTCCCACCAGCAATGTATGAAGGTTCTCATTTCGCCTGTCCTCATGTGCATTTGTCATTATCTGTTTGATTGTAGACATCCTAGTGGGTGTGAAATGGTATCTTATTGTAGTTTTGGTTTGTACTTTCTTAATGACCAATGATGTTGAACATCTTTCCATGTGCTCATTGGCCATTTGTACATCTTCTTTGGATAAACATCCATTCAAATCCTTTGCCCGTATTTTAACTGGGCTATTTGTCTCTATTGCTGAGTTGGAATGGTTCTTTATGTATTCTGGATACAAGCCTTTGATCAGATACAGGCATACTTGTTTTATTGTGCTTTACTTTATTGTGCTCCACAGATAATGCATTTTTTATAAATAGAAGGCTTGTGGAAATAGCAAGAGAACTAGAATTAGAAGTGGATCCTGAAGATGTGACTGAATGGCTGTGATCTCATGATAAAACTTTAATGGATGAGCAAAGAGAGTGGTTTCTTGAGAGAATCTACTGGTGAAGATGCTGTGAAGATTGTTGAAATGACAACAAAGGATTTAGAATATTACAGAAACTTAGTTGATAAAGCAGTGGCAGGTTTTGAGAGGATTGACTCTAATTTTGAAACAAGTTCCACTGTGGTTAAAATGCTATCAAACAGCCTCAAATGCTAGAGAAATCATTGAAAGGAAGAGTCCATAGATGTGGCAAACTTCATCATTGTCTTACTTTGAGAAATTGCCATAGCCACCCGAACCTACAGCAATGACCACCCTGATCAGCCAGTGGCCAACAACATTGAGGCAAAACCCTTCACCAGCAAAAAAGATTATGACTCACTGAAAACTAAGATGATGGTTAGAATTTTTTAGCAATAATGTATTTTAAAATTAAATATATACATGTTTTCAGACATAATGTTATTGCAAACTTGGTAGACTACAGTATAAACATACATTTTATATGCACTGGGGCACCAAAAAATTCATTTGACTCACTTTATTGTGATATTTGCATTGTTGCAGTGGTCTGGAACTGAAGCTGCAATACCTCTAAGATATGCCTGTACATGATTTGCAAATGTTTTCTCTCATTCTATTGCTTGTCATTTCACTTTCTTGATGGCGTTCTTTGAATCCCTGAAGAATTTAACTCTGGGGAAGTCCAATTTATTTATTTTTTTCTTTTGTTGCTTGTGCTTTTGGTAATATATCTAAAAGGCTTTGTCTAAGCCAAGGTTATGATGATTTACTTCTATGCTTTCTTGTAAGAGTTGTATAGTTTCAGCTCTTACATTTAGATCTGTGGTCTATTTTAAACGAAGTGTTATGTATGGTACAAAGTAGAGGTCCAAATTCATTCTTTTGCATGTGGATCCAGCTGTCCCAGCACCATTTGTTGAAAAGACTATTCTTTCCCTATTGAATGGTATTAGTACCTTCATCAAAAATGAATTGACCATAAATGTGAGGATTTATTTCTGGACTCTCCAATTCCATTAATCTATATGTCTATCCTTATGCCAGCACCACACTGTTCTGATTATAGTATGAATCCTCCAACTTTGTTCTTTCTTAAGATTGTTTTGGCTTTCTGTAGGTCTCCTGCAATTCTATATGAATTTTAGGATCAGCTGGTCAATTTCTACAAAAAGCTACCTTGGATTTTGGTAGGAATGATGTTGAATCTGTAGATCAACTTTGGAGTATTGTCATCTTAACAATATTAAGTTTTCTGATCAATGAACATGGGTTCCCACAGTTATAAGGAACTAATACATAACAGACAATTTTAAATGTGAGATCAAATAAAATTTTTCAGCTCTATTAAAGTAAAATTTAGATACCATAAACTTTACCCATATTCAGTATACAATTCAATGATTTTTAATAAATTTAGTAAGTTAGGCAGCCACCACCATAATCTAGTTTTAGAACATTTTTATCCCTCCAATAAGATTCCTCATACGTGTTATAGTTAATCCCTGTTCTTACCCCCAGATCCAGGCAACTACTAATCTACTCTCTGTATAGATTTGTCTTTCTGAACATTTCATATAAATGGAATTATACAATATGTGGTCTTTTCTATATGGCTTCTTTTACTTAGCACAGTTTCTTAATAGAGTTTTTAAAGGACAGTTTTAGATTTATAGAAACATTGAACAGATAGAGAGTTCCCAGATACTCTCTCCCCAACATACTGCTTTCCCTATTAACACCTTGCATTAGCATTACACTTGTACAACGCTGACATATTATTATCAAAATCCATAGCTTACACTAGGGTTCACTCTTAGTGTTGTACAATTACATGAATTTTGACAAATGTATAGTGTCATGTATTCACTTACAGAATCATACAGAATAGTTTCACCACCCTAAAAATTCCCCGTGTTCTGCCTATTTATTCCTCTCCTCCTCTCTAAGTCCCTGGCAATTACTAATCTTTTTAACTGTCTCCATAGTTTTGCCTTTGCCAGGATGTCATATAGTTGAAATCATAGAGTATGTAGTCTTTTCAGGTTGGCTTCCTTTACTTAGCAATATGCATTTAAAATTTCTCCATTTCTTTTCATGGCCTGATAGCTCAGTTTAAAAAATTTCAGCTTTATTGAGGTATAACTGACATAAAATTGTAAGATTTAAAGTGTATGTTGTGGCAATTTGATACACATATACATTGTGAAAGGAGTGCCCCCATCTAATTAATTAACACACCTATCACCTCACATATTTATCTTTTTTGGTGAGAATATTTAAGTTCTATCCTCTTAGCTTATTTCAATTATACAGTACAGGATAGCTCATCTGCTTATTGCTGAATAACATTCCATTGTATAGATATAACACAGTTTCCTTATCCATTTACCATTGATAGATATCTTGGCCGCTTCTAAATTTTGGCAGTTATGAAAAAAGTTTTCTATAAACATTTGTGTACAGGTTTTGTATGGACATACGTTTTCAACACAATTGGGTAAATACCCATGAGCATGATTGCTGAGCATAATACTTTTGAGGCTCAATCATTTTGCTGTATGTATCAGTATTTCATTCCTTTTTAAATCCTTGAATAGTATTCCAGTATTTGAGTATACAATATTTTGTTTATTCATGCATTCGTTGATGGAAATTTGGGTTGTTCTTACTTTCTGGTTATTATGAACAACCAAATAGAATAAAACAAAATAGATGTGCTGTGAACATTTAGATTGTAAGTCTTTGTGTAGACATATGTTTTTATTTCTATAGGAGTGGAATTGGTGGGATGTATGAAAAGTTTAACATCTCAAGAAACTGTTAAACTGTTCTCCAAAGTGTCTCTACCAGTCTACATTCCTACCAGAAATGTATTAGGGTTTCTGTTCCTCAACATCCTTGCCCACATTTACCATCTATCTTTTATTACAGCCATTCTAGTGGGTGTGTAGTTGTATCTCACTGTAGTTTGCATTTCTGTATGATTAACGATATTGAGCATCTTCTTGTGTGCTTTTTATTTTTATTTTTATTTTTTTTTATTATTTCTAGGAGAGGGAGAGAGACAGCGTGAGTAGGGGAGGGTCAGAGAGAGGGAGTCACAGACTGAAACAGGCTCCAGGCTCTGGGCTGGCAGTCAGCACAGAGCCCGACGCGGGGCTCAAACCCATGAACGTGAGATCATGACCTAAGCGAAAGTCGGACGCTTAACCGACTAAGCCACCCAGGCACCCCACTTCTTGTGTGCTTTTTAATGATTCATATATTGTCTTTGGTGAATTGTAAGACTTGTATATTCTGGATACAAGTTCTTTATCAGATATGTACTTTGCAAATATTTTCTCCCAGCTTATGAGTTGTCTTTTTATTTTCATAATGATGTCTCTTGAAGTACAAAAGTTTTTAATTTTGATAAAATTTTGTTGAAATTTGTTTTGTTTTGTTTTATGGATCATGTTTTTGTTGTTGTACCCAAGAAATAGTTGCTTTACCAAGGTCTTATAGGTTTTCTCCTACATTTTCTTTTATAAGTTTTATAGCTTTAGCTCTTACATTTAGGTCGCTTTTCCGTTTTTAGATAATTTTTGTGTATGGTATGAGGTAAGGGTCTAATTTTATCCTTCTGCATGTGCATATTCAATTGTCCCAGCACTGCTTGTTGAACCTCACCATGTATTTCCAAGGCTTTAAAAAGAAGTGTTTTTCTAACTCTGACTTTGAAAACTTTCAACCCCAGAGAAGAGTTAGAAGAATAGTACAATAAGTAGTCACACATCTTGTACTTAGATTCACCAACTGTTACTAATTTATCATATTTGCTCTCTTCAGACACACACACACACACACACACACACACACATTTTCTTGAGCCATTTGAAAGTAAGCTACAAATATGAGGACACTTCACTCCTAAATACTTCAGCATGCATCTCCTAAGAAAAAGAAGTCTTCCACATTATCACACCTGAGAAATCAATATTAATTTAATAATATCATAGTCTAAATTCAAATTTACCAAGTTATTCCAAAAATGTCTTTCATAGCTGTTTATGATTTCCCTCCCCAATTCAGAATCCACTCAAGATTGGCACATTGCATTTGACTGTTAAGAGTTCATGCTACTTCTTCAATCTAGAACAATTCCTCTACCTTGTTTTGTTTTTCATGAAAATGGCTTTTTGAACAATCCAGGCCAGTTGACTTGTTGGAAGTCTCACATTCTAGGTCTGTCTAATTGTTACTTTCATATTTAGATTCAGGTCAAATATCTTTGGCAAGAATATTTCATAAATGATGCTCTGTACTTCTTATTACATCACATCAAGAGGTACAATGTCAGGTTGTCATGGTATTGACAATGCTGGCTTTAATCACTTGTTTAACTTAGTGGCTGCCAGATATTCCCATTGTAAATGGACATTTCCTCATTAGTAATTAGCAAGGAACCTGTGGGATAATAATTTGAGACTGTGAATATCCTGATCCCCAAGAACTTTTTACTTAATGATTTTAGCATCCATTTGATAATCTTTGACAAAATCAATTATTATACTGGGAGCTGCATAGAGTGATTCTCTATTCTATCTTCCTCCCATATTTATTAACTAGTATTTTGCTAGAAAAAAGATCTTTCTCCCATTATTCCTTTCATTCTTTACTGAATATAACTATGGACCAATGGATTATTATTATTGTTATTATTTTACTCCTATAATCCATTTCCATTAATATTTTCACAATTTCTTAAAAAAATACATATTTCCTAGCTCAGTCTATAGAAAAATCCTAAAAGCAATGGGTATCAGTCGCAATGAGCACACCTAGTGCCTAGACTGTGGTAATGACATACTGTTTCCTACTAATGGGAACCAGGCTTTTGAGAGAAATGGCTGATTCCAGGTCTGGCGTGGGGAAAGTAAAATGTGAACTGGGGAAATTTTGTTCACCAAGAACAAAGATGCACTAAAGAACTGATGGGGTCATGTAAAAAAATGCAAAGGTTCTGGACTGACGATCTCACTGGCCAAATTTGGGATAATTTGAGCATTAAAAAGAAGTGCTTTTAATATTATCCATATTTTACTAGGCTTCATCTATTATTCCCCTTCTCTCTCCCCCGCCTCCTGCTTTTATTTTATCATCATTCATTTGCTTCTCAGTTTGTTGTTCTTGCACCACTGAAAATATACCAGAAATCATTTGATTGCCAAATGAAACAGACCCTTCTCAGTCCTCAATGTACTTCATTGTTACTAACAACAACTTACCCTCTCATGCTAAGCTCCCTTCTCTTATCTCAAGTAAGGACAAACAAGGTCCATGGCTTACCATGGCCAGCCTAGGACAAGATGAAAAAGAACCTAAACCATAGGAGAGGAAGAGCTAGGTTGGAGAAGGGGCTGGATTTATGGGTTAGAGGCCACATTTTATCTATCTTGGTATTTTCAGGGTTTAACCAGTAGGTGAAACCCAGCTGGTACACACACATGTGGTTCATTCTCTGTGACATCTGGGGCAAACCACTTCATCTTTCTGAGCCTCAGGTTCCCCATATATACAATGAGAATGAGAATGATACCAACCCTAAGGGTTGTTTCAAGGACATCCATGTGCCAGCAGACTATGAACTTTAGAGATTATTCATAAGAAACAAACATAATAAAATAAATCAACAAAAATATCTTAAATTAGGCTCCCTCTTTCGGGTTCTTCTTCCCACCCTGCTTGTCGCATGCATTAATGAGGAATGTGGAAGTAACGGCTATAAATTATTCCCTCTGCTGATATTCAGTGCTCAGACATCTAGAGAATAATCTCTCAGCCCACTGGTGTAAAATAAACCTCCTCCCTTCCAAAATCTCCAAGTGCCGCTTGGTTTTTACTCCAGTGATCCAGACCAAATCCGCAACATTTGGTTTCCTGACCAGAAAACCAAACGGCGCTGGTCCCTTATGGTCACAGGTTTGAGAAAACAGGGAGGTGGTGACAGAACTAGGAATCCAGAAGGAGAAGGCGCGCCCTGCCTGATTTTCTGCAGTCTCCGGTTTGTCGCCTGAGGCCACCCACTCCACTGTTCCAGCCCTGACTAGAGGAGACTTGGCAAATGAGGACCTGGAACTCATGTTGAAAACCGGACTACCTCAAGAAACAAGCCAAAGTACACATGATGGAGAGACTCAAATACCACTACGAGTAGGGAAATAAAATAATCAAAGTCTCAACAAGAGAGACCAAGGGACACCATTAAGAGCACATCCTCAAAGGACAGGTCATGGACAGTCTATGAGCCTCGTTTAATATAGCAGTACTCACAGGTGCAGAGTGCATAACAGGCTTTAAAAACTAACAAGACACAGAAAGCTAGCCAAAATGACGAAACAGAACTCTCCTCTAAAGAAATTCCAGGAAGAAATAACAGCTAAAGAATTGCTCAAAACAGATATAAGCAACATAACTGAACAAGAATTTTGAACAATAGTTATAAAATAAATCACTGGGCTTGAAAAAGGCATGGAAGACATCAGAGAAACTATTGCTACAAAGACTATGGAGCTTAAAAATAGGTGAGATAAATTAAAAAATGCTATAAATGAGATGCATAATAAAATGGAAGCGTCCAATGCACGGATTTAAGAGGTAGAATGGAGAATAGGGGACATAGAAAACACAATTATAATGAGAGAGGAAGCCAAGAAAAAGAGAGAGAAACTGACCCAGGAACACGAAAGGAGAGTTCAAGAGCTGAGTGATACAATCAAACGGAACAATATCTGTATCAGAGGAATCCTAGAAGAGGAAGAAACAGGTAAAGGCGCTGAAACAGTACTTGAACAAATTATAGCTGAGAACTTCCCCAATCTGGGGAAGGAAACAAACATTGAAATCCAAGAGGCAAAGAGAACTCCCCTCAGACATAATTTGAATCGATCTTCTGCACGACATATCATAGTGAAGCTGGCAAAATATAAGAACAAAGAGAGAATTCTGAAAGCAGCTAGGGAGAAAAGGGCCCTAACATACAAAGGGAAACCTATCAGAGTGGTGAGAGACCTATCTGCTGAAGCTTTGCAGGCCAGAAAAGAATGGCAGGAAATCTTCAATGTGATGAACAGAAAAAATACGCAGTCAAGAATCCTCTATCCAGTAAGCCTATCATTCAGAAAAGAAGAAGAGATAAAAGTCTTCCCACATAAACAAAAATTGAAAGAATTCCTCACCACTAAACCAGCCCTACAAGAAACCCTAAGGGGGACTCTATGAAGGAAATGTTTCAAGGAACACAAGGTACCAGAGACACCATTATAAGCATGAATTCTAGGAAGAAAACAATTACTCTAAACCCATATTTTTCAATAATAACCCTGAATGTAAATGGACTAAATGCAACAATCAAAAGACATAGGGTAGCAGAATGGATTAAAAACAAAAACCAAAACCATCCATTTGCTGTCTACAAAGGACTCATTTTAGACTGGAGAACACCTTCAGATTGAAATTAAGGGGATGGAGAAATATCTATCATGCTACTGGAAGACAAAAGAAAGCTGGAGTAGCTATACTTATATCAGAAAAACTGGACTTTAAAGTAAAAGCAGCAACAAGGGATGAAGAAGGGCATTATATAATAATTACAGGGTCTATCCATCAGAAAGAGCTAACAATTATAAATGTCCACGCACCGAATATGGGAGCACCCAGATACATAAAACAATTAATCACAAACAGAAACCCTCTTATGGATAATAATGTGCTAATAGCAGGGGACTTTAATACTCCACTTACAGCAATGGATAGATCAACTAGACAGAAAATCACTAAAGACACAATGGACTTGAATGACACATTGGACCACATGGATTTGACAGATATATTAAGAACTCTACATCCTGAGGCCATGGAATTCACTTTCTTCTCAAGTGTGCATGGCACATTCTCCAAGACAGATCACACACCGGGACATAAAGCAGCCCTCAATAAATATAAAAGAATTGAGATCACACAATGCACACTTTCAGATCCCAATGCTATGAAACTGGAAATCAATTACAGGAAGAAGTCTGGAAAACCTCCAAAAACATGGAGGTTAACGAACACCCTAATAAAGAACCAATGAGATAATCAAGCAATTAAAGTAGAAATTTTAAAATATATGGAAACACATGAAAATGAAAATACAACAATCCAAACTCTATGGAATGCAGCAAAGGCAGTCCTAAGAGGAAAGCACATTGCACTCCAGGCCTATTTCAAGAAATTAGAAAAAACGCAAGTGCAAAATCTAACAGCACACCTAAAGGAACTAGAAGGAAAGCAACAAGAGCACCCAAAACCCAGTAGGAGAAGAGAAATAATAAATATCAGGGCAGAAATAAACAATATAGAATCCAAAAAAACAGTTGAACAGAGCAATGAAACCAAGAGTTGGTTTTCTGAAAAAATACACAAAAATAACAAACCTCTAGCCAGGCTTCTCAAAAAGAAAAGAGAGAGCACCCAGATAGACAAAATCATGAATGAAAGTGGACTGATTACAACCAACCCCTCAGAAATACAAGAAATTATCAGAGAATACTACGAAATTTTATATGCCAACAAACTGGACAACCTAGAAGAAATGGACAAATTCCTAAACACACACTCATGACCAAAATTCACATGGGAAAAGACAGAAGATCTGAACAGATCCATAACTAGTGAAGAAATTGAATCGGTTATCAACAATCTCCCAACAAACAAGAGTGTTGGGCCAGATGGCATCCCTGGGGAATTCTACCAGATATTTAAAACAGAATTAATACCCATTTTTCTCAAGCTATTCCAAAAAATAGAAACGGAATGAAAATTTCTGGACTCATTCTATGAAGCCAGCATCACTTTGATTCCCAAGACAGTCAGAGACCCAGCCAAAAAAGAGAACTACAGGCCAATATCCTTGATGAATATGGATGCAAAAATCCCAGAACATACTTGCAAATCGAATTCAACATCACATAAAAAGAACTATCCACCATGCTCAATTGGGATTCATTCCTGGGTTACAAGGCTGGTTCAATATTCCCAAATCAATCAATGTGATCCATCACATTAACAAAAGAAAAGATAAAAACCATACGATCCTGTCGATAAATGCAGAAAAAGCATTTGACAAGATACAACATCCCTTCTTAATAAAGACCCTTGAGAAAGTCGGGATAGAAGGAACTTACTTAAGCATCATAAAAGCCATCTATGAGAAGCCTTCAGCTAACATCATCCTCAATGGGGGAAAACTAAGAGCTTTCCACCTGAGATCAGGAACACGACAGGGATGTCCACTCTCACCACTGTTGTTTCACATAGTGCTGGATGTCCTAGCATCAGCAATCACACAACAAAAGGAAATAAAAGGCATCAGAATTGGCAAAGAAGAAGTCAAACTTTCACTTTTCGCAGATGACATGATACTCTTCAGAGAAAACCCGACAGACTCCACCAGAAGTCTACTAGAACTGATCCATGAGTTCAGCAAAGTTGCAGGGTACAAAATCAACGTACAGAAATAGGTTGCATTTTGATACACCAATAATGAAGCAACAGAAAGAGAAATCAATAAACTGATCCCATTCACAATTGCACAAAAACCATAAAATACCTAGGAATAAACTTAACCAAAGATATGGAAGATCTGTATGATGAAAACTATAGAAAACTTATGAAGAAAATTGAAGACACATGAAAAGGGGAAACATTCCATACTTATGGACTGGAAGAATAAATATAGTTAAAATGTCATTACTACATAAAGCAATCTACACATTTAATGCAATCCCAATCAAAATGGCACCAGCATTCTCAAAACTAGAACAAACTATCCTAAAATTGTATGGAACCACAAAAAACCCTGAATAGCCAAAGTAATATTGAAGAAGAAAACCAAAACGGGAGGCATCAGAATCCCAGAATTTAGCCTCTACTACAAAGTTGTCATCATCAAGACAGTATGGTATTGGCACAAAAACAGACACAGAGACCAATGAAATAGAATTGAGAACTCAGAATTGAACCCACAAATGGATGGCCAACTAATCTTTGGCAAAGCAGGAAAGAGTATCTAATGGAAAAGAAAGACAGCCTCTTTAACAGAGGGTGCTGGGAGAACTGGACAGCAACATGCAGAAGAATGAAACTAGATCATTTTCTCACACCAGACACAAAAATAAACTCAAAATGGATAAAGGACCTGAACATGAGACAGGAAACCATCAAAACCCTAGAGGACAAAGCAGGAAACAACCTCCTTGACCTCCATCGCAGCAATTTCTTACTTGTCACATCCAAAGGCAAGGGAATCAAGAGGAAACATGAACTATTGGGATGTCATCAAGATAAAGTTTTCTGCACGGCAAAGGAAACAATCAATAAAACTAGTAGGCAACAGACGGAATGGGAAAAGATAGTTGCAAATGACATATCAGATAAATGGTTATTATCCATAATCTATAAGGAACTCACCAAACTCCACACCCAAAAAACAAATAATCCAGTGAAGAAATGGGCAGAAGACATGAACAGACACTTCTCCAAAGAGGACATCCAGATGGCCAACAGACACGTGAAACGATGCTCAGCATCCCTCCTCTTCAGGGAAATACAAATCAAAATCACACTTAGATACCACCTCACACCAGCCAGAGTGGCTACAATGAACAAATCAGGAGACTCTAGTTGCTGGCAAGGATGTGGAGAAACGGGCACCCTCCTACACTGTTGGTGGGAATGTAAACTGGTACAGCTCCTCTGGAAAACAGTGCAGAGCTTCGTCAAAAGATTAACAGTAGACTCCCCTATGACCCAGCAATAGCACTGCTAGGAATTTACCCAAGGGATATAGGAGTGCTGATGCATAGGGGCACATGGACCCCAATGTTCATAGCAGCACTCTCAACAATAGCTAAAACATGGAAAGAGCCTAAGTGTACATCAATGGACGAATGGATCAAGAAGATGTGGTTTATCTATACAATCGAATACTACATGGCAGTGAGAAAGAATGAAATGTGGCCATGTGTAGCAACATGGATGGACCTTGAGGGTGTTATGCTGAGCGAAATAAGTCAAGCAGAGAAGGACAAATAACATATGTTTGCACGTAGAGGTGGATTAGGAGGAACTTAACGGAGAACCATGGGGGAGAAGAAGGGGCAAAATAGTTGGGGAGAGGGAGGGAGGCAAACCATGAGAGACTCTTGAATGCTGAGAACAAACTGAGGGCTGATGGGGATGGGGGAGAGGGGAGGGGTTTGATGGGCATGGAGGGGGACATGTGTTGGGATGAGCACTGGGTGTTATATGGATACCAACTTAACAAGAAAGTATAAGAAAAAAAGAATCCTAAATTAATTAATTAATTATTAAATGAAATTAAAGAAATATACATAAATTAAAAAGTTTATAATGTTATCTCTGGTATTTCTTTCCACCCTCCCTAAATTAAACTTCCCTTGACCATATCTTCCTCAAGCTACTATTTCTTTATTTCCTGGTTCACAAAATTCCTCACTCTCTCCATTCCTTTCTTTCCCGTTCACTCTTCAACTGCCTGTTCCACTGAAACTCCTTTTACCTGGTTCACCAGAGACCAGTATTTTTTTTTAATGTTTTTTATTTATTTCTAGGAGAGAGAGAGAGAGACAGCGTGAGCAGGGGAGGGTCAGAGAAAGAGGGAGTCACAGACTCCGAAACAGGCTCCAGGCTCTGAGCTGGCAGTCAGCACAGAGCCCGACGCGGGGCTCGAACCCACCAACCGCGAGATCATGACCTAAGCGAAAGTCGGACGCTTAACCGACTAAGCCACCCAGGTGCCCCAGAGAGACCAGTATTTTTAATCTGAATCCTACTTGACTAGCATTTGATACTGGTAAACATACCTCAATATTTTCTTCTGTTTTAAACAATTATTGTCATTGGTATGTCAAGCCAGTTAGTAAGTGCTGGTTATTAAATTATTCAGGAATTTTGTAAGCCCTAGAGAGTATTTATATCATCAAAACTAGCAAATGATATAAATTTAGAGCTTTATTTTTTCAGAGATCTGGGCTACCAGCATACTATTTGTTATTGTTTCTATAAAATGACATATGTACAGTAAAATATATTCAACTCTTCAAACTTGAACAAAAAGTGCAATGACCTGTAATCTTACTACTGAGAAAAAAGCCAAAAACCGTGCTTGCTAGGAAGCAGTTTTATTTAATGGAGAACATATTACACCGCTGCTCTATAGCCTTCCACATTATGCCATGGACATCATTCTATCAATAAGCATAGAACTCTGTCATAGTTTAAATAGCTATACAGTATTCCATTGTGTGCATCTACCATAACTATTTTATTGTTAAGTATTTTAGGCTGTTTTTGTTATTGCAATGCTGAGAGCAACATTGTTACATGTATTTTTTAAAATTTTTTATGTTTATTTATTATTGAGACAGAGAGAAACAGAGCATAAGCAGCGGAGAGGCAGAGGGAGAGGGAGACACAGAATCAGAAGCAGGCTCCAGGCTCTGAGCTGGCTGTCAGCACAGAGCCCGACGCGGGGCTTGAACCCAGAAACTGCGAGATCATGACCTGAGCCGAAGTTGGACACTCAACCAACTGAGCCACCCAGGTGCCCCGTTACATGTATTTTTTAAATGCATTTATACAGTTTTGTATCTCCTTTAGGGTAAATTCTCAGAAGATTGCTGTCTTTCAGAATATGCTTATTTTTCATTTTGACACATATTGCTTAACTATCTTCTGTAAAGCCAAGAAAAGACTTATGTTTCCACCAGTAAGTACAGGAGAGTGCCTGTTTCCCCACAGTCTTGGTAACACTGTGTTAGTCTTTTAAATCTTTGCCAATCTCACAGACAAAAAACAAAGACACATGATTTTATGTTCATGTCTTTGATAATCAGTGAAAATGAACATCTTTTTATAATAAATGTTTATTGTCCATTTGTATGTCTTTTGATAACTGCCTTTTCATGTCCTTTCCCCATTTTTCTAATGTGGAAGCCTTTTGCTTCTTGCCCTTTTCTTAAAACAGTTTCCTTCCTTAGATTCCCATATACTAGTTGGCCCTTGAACAGCATGAGTTTAAACTGTGTGGGTCCAGTTATACACATATTTTTTAAATAAATACAGTATAGTATTATAAATATATTTCTCTTCCTTATGATTTTCTTAATTGCATTTTATTTTCTCTAGCTTACTTTATTGTAAGAATTCAGAATATAATGTCAATAATACACAAAATATGTGTTAACTGGCTACACTATTAGTGAGGCTTCTGGTCAACAGTTGGCTACTAGTAGTTAAGTTTTGGGGGAGCCAAAAGTTATATACAACACCTGAAACTAATATAACATTGTGTGTCAAATATACTAAAAAAAAAAAAAAAAAAGAAAGAAAGAAAGAAAAGAAAGTTATATGCAGATATTTGACAGCGCAGGGGGTGAGTTCCCCTAACCTCCATGGTGTTTAAAGGTCAACTATACTTTCTGGGTCCTCTCCTACAATGTCGCCAGTTTTTTCTCTTGTTTCTCCCCCTCTGTTTGCTCCTTAAATGTTGATGCCCTATTCTCTTCTGCTCTACCTACTTTTCCCCAGTGATCTCATCCACTCTTACAATCATAATTAAAATCTCTAACAACGTGAACAAGCCCAATACTAATAATGCTATTAATAATTGCAAACATTTATTGAGTGTTAGGTACTATAATTAGTGCTTACATGGAATAGCTCAGTTATTCCTCACAGGAAGCATGTAAGACAGGCACTAACATGAAGCTCCATTTTACAGAGGAGAAAACAGAGTCAGGAAAGTTTAGCTGGCTTGTCCAGTCACAAAGTTAGTAAATATAGAGCTGAGACTGAACTCAAGTCTTGCCTGGTGCCAACTATACTTTATTACATCCCATGACTGTATGTTATGTACTGTCCACATTAGAGTTTGTCAATCTATTGCCCACAGGCCAAAACCAGCCTGATGTGTAGTATCCAGGACATAGCAGAATGTCAGTACATTAAACTGAAAGGAAGATAAAATCATGCAGCTATTACCATCTAGCCAGACCAATGCTTGGTACATAGTTCTTGACTCCAGCACTTTCTCTGCACCTCCCACTGCCAATCTTAGGTCAAGCCTTCATTATTACTCTCCAGAGTATTGCCACAATCTCCCTGCGTTTAGTCTTGGCCTCTCACATTGATTTCCCCTACATTAATTCCTTCATTCAACAAATATCTATGAGTGTCTACTAGATTATCTTTGTTCTAGGCACTGAGACAAAAATCCTTGTCCTCATGGAGCTTGTATTCTAGGACAGAAAAACACAACCATCAGAATGATCCACCTGTATGCTGCTCTGACCATATCATTTCCCTTAAAACTTTCAGTGGCTCTTCACTGTTTATAGTCCAAAGTTTCTGAAGATGGCACATAAAGCCTTCCATGACCCAATGCTTACACACTCTCATTTCATCTTTGTATTCTGTACTCTACCAATACTGAAATGCATATACCATGTTTTTTCCCCTGCCTCCTTGGATTTGCTATTGTTGTCCCCTTTGCCTGGAATGCCCTTCCATCTTTTTTTTTAAATATTAAATTCTATTTATTCAAGATTTAGCTGAGATAGCACTTAATTTAGAAGGCCTCCTCTCTTCTCCCTGAGGTTAAGTTTAAGTGCTTCGTGTCGATGTACCTATAAAAACATCCTCTACTGCTGTGTTTCCACATTGCCTTATTTGTTTTGCTGATGAGGTGGGACTCTTGGAGGGTATATACTGTCTTATTCATCTTTGTAACTCCAGGAATCTTCTCTTGTATAACACATATTGGCACTCAATAAATATCTGTTGAATTAAGGACTGTTACTTTGGCGTGCATTCTAGTTTATACCTAGACACCCTGCTGCATTCCAGACTTTTCTAATTAACTGCTTACCATACATCTTTCTACCTCTCAGGTACTCCAAAATCCCATGACTGACAATGAACTCATCATCACTCTTGAAACCTACTCTTCCTCCTGTATTCCTATCGTCATTTTTTCAAACTAGCAACCTTAGTGTCAGTTTTGATTATTCTGTCGTCTTCTCCTTGATAATTTTACTTCATAAATCCTCCCTTTTGGCCCCTCCTTCCTGTTGCCTCTGCCACTGCCCTCATTATCACCACCCTGGCTGGCTACACCAGCCTTCTAGCCAGTCTTCCTGCCTCTAGTCTCACCCCTTGGACTAAAAACGCTAAAAACACTGTGGCAAGAGTTATTTTTGTCCAAGAAAAATCTGACTGTTTCACTTCCCTGCTTAATGATCTTTTCTGGCTCCCTACTGCCTTCAAGGTAAAGTCCAAACATTTTAGTACACTTAAGGACCTGGCCTCATCTAAGTTTCCAGCCTCATCTCGTGCCACTGGCCCATACAAACTTTCTGCCTCAGCCATACTTAACTCTTGTTCTCTACCTTCACATGTTCAGCTCCCTTTTCCTTATTCTTTTGCCCTGCATCTGCCTAAGCTTCTAATTTTTTGTCCCTGAAGGCTCAGCTGAAGCATCACAACAGCCTCAGTACTTAAAAAAAATCCTGCTCTGAACACAATATCTCTCCATATCCCTACTGAGCTTAGTGTCTTTGTGTGCTTCCCTAGTACTCTGTGCCTGTAATAGCCATTAATCACATTATTCCAGAATCCTAGTTTACTTGTCAATATATCCCAGTTGACCCCAAGCTTCTTGAAGTCAGGGAAGTGTCAGTGTGATTTATCTCTGTATCTATAGTGCCTACCATCTTTGCTTTCAAACACAATAAAAATCCAACCATCAAAACAAATGTTTAAATAAGTGAATATCGTCTTGACTTTACAAATGCTGATCCCTTTACCTGGCATATTCTGCCTGGTAAATTCCTAGGTCACAATTCTATCCCTAGCACCAAGCAAAATGCCTGACATGCAGTAGGTACTCAATTAATACTGACTTACTGAATGAGACCACGCTCAAAGACCACCGTCCTGACCTCTTAACAGCCCTAGGTATAGCTGATTGGTCTCCACTCTCAGCTCCTTCTTCTGGAATACTTGTCACATTGCATTATTCTCATGACTGCTTCCTTGCTAGAGTGGGAATTCCTTGAGGACAGAATTTAAGACATATAGGACAGGCATATAAGAGATGCTCAGGGACCATTTGTTGAATAGGTAAATAAATTAATAAGAAGACAGGACTTAGGGGAACCTCTAGAAATATCTGAATGACTCTTCTAGACTGAAGTAGATTGTTTTGTGTGGCTGCAGAAGGCAGAATGGCTAGGAAGAGCAATGACATTATTTCAGGTCAACAGGAGAAAGAATTTTGTTAACTTTTAGAATGGCTTGAAGATCAAATGGGCTGCCACTAGGGAAAGTGAACTCCCTGTGACAAGAGGTGTACCATCAGAAGTTGGAGAATGCTGGGCTGTGATGCCGAAGAGGGAATATCAACAGCAGGTAAGAAAGTGTAGGTGGAGTGATGGTTGGAGGTGATGGTAGTTGTCATACTAGATGACCTTTGGGGTTCCTTCTAGATGGCTCATCCATTAACCTGCACCCCTTAGAGGTGCCCACAGATTCGACCTGGCTTCTCCACCAATCAGACCTTTCTTAGCCAACCCAGGCACACAGCAGCTCATTATTTCTCCTTAGGGGCTGGACTACCTTACTTCTGTCCTTATCTTTAGTAGCTAGAAAGGTGTTTGGCACATAGTAGGAGATCAACAACTGCTTCCTGGATTGTATCTGACTATTCAGATATCAAAGACCCTTCCCCTCTGACTGAATATAAAATTTTTGAATGAAGTTAATTTAACTTCTACTAGTGACAGGGTGTAGCCTATATATATTTTTTCTTTTCTTTTATTTATTTTTTTATTTATTTCTAGGAGAGAGAGAGAGACAGCATGAGCAGGGGAGGGTCAGAGAGAGAGGGTGTCACAGCCTGACAGGCTCTGAGCTGGCAGTCAGCACAGAGTCCGATGCGGGGCTCGAACCCACGAACCGCGAGATCATGATCTAAGCGAAAGTCGGACGCTTAACCGACTAAGCCACCCAGGCGCCCCTATTTTTTCTTTTAAAAAATTCTTTAATGTTTTACTTATTTATTTTTTCTTGAATAGTTTATTGTCAAGTTGGTTTCCATAAAGTGCCCTCCTCCATGCTCATCAACCCCCTTCCCCTCTCCCCCACCCCCATCAGCCCTCAGTTTGTTCTCAGCATTCAAGAGTCTCTCATGGTTTGCCTCCCTCCCTCTCCCCAACTATTTTGCCCCTTATCCTCCCCCATGGTCCTCCGTTAAGTTTCTCCTAATCCTCCTATATGTGCAAACATATGGTATTTGTCCTTCTCTGCCTGACTTATTTCACTCAGCATAACACCCTCAAGTTCCATCCATGTTGCTACACATGGCCAAATTTCATTCTCATTGCCATGTAGTATTCCATTGTATAGATAATCCACATCTTCTTGATCCATTCGTCCATTGATGGACACTTAGGCTCTTTCCATGTTGTGGCCTCTTTATTCATTAATTATTTATTGGGTATCTATTATACAATGGCAAAGCCACATGCTAAGCACTGTGAAAGAGAAAGCAGAATGGACTTTCTCTTTTATGAGATTATAGCGCAGTAGGAAAGAGAAGCTATGAATACAGTAAGTGTAGTAGAGATATAAAGTACCTAGCACGCTGCCTGCTATATAGTAGATACTCATGGAAGGCTTAATAGTGGCCCCCAAAGATGTCCATGTCTTAATCCTCTGAATCTCTGAATGCTACATTTTATAGCAAAAGAGACTTTGCAGATGTGATTAAATTAAGGATCTTGAGATGTAGAGATTACCCTGAATTACCTGGGTGTACCCTTATTGTGATCATATGTGTCCTTAGAAGCAGAGGAGGATTTGACACAGAAGAGAAGGTTCCATAATGGAAGCAGAGTCACAGAGAAAAGCTATGCTGCTGGCTTTGAAGTAGGAGGAAGGAGCCATGAGCAAAGAAATCAACTCCAGTTTATGCTGGAAAAGGCAAGGAAACAGATTTTCCCTTAGAGTCTCTAGAAAGAGTATAGCCCTTGTAGACACCTTGATTTTAGCCTCCATAAGATTCATTTCAGACTTCTGGCCTCCAGAACTGTAAGAGAATAAATTCTTATATTTTAACCCACTAAATTTGTGGTCATGTTATAGTAGCAATAGGAAACTAATACAGCACTCAATAAATATTTGTTAATAAATGGACTTAAAAAAAGGTTTTATAAAAGAGGTAAACATATAAGGATTCTCTTGGGTGGAAGGGAGCCTAAAAAGTTTTAAAAATGCTCTAAGGAGCCACGACTCACTTTTCCCTTGGCTAGGCTTGCTTGAGGATTATTTGTGCAGGTTATTGCCTGCCCACCATGGTGCTGGTAGCTGTTAGCCTCCTGAGCCACTATGCAAATCTACTTGGGGGGTCACTTCTAGGGACCTCACATTGCCTGAAATGCTATGTATGCTATGTAGCCCTAACACTTGAAAGTAGGAACAAGTTTCTTTTACACTGAACTCTGATAGAAATTATAATCTGCTTTAAATTGTTGAGCTCTCAACTATATGTTATTTTATGTTCCAGTTACATCAAACATCTGAGTCTTACCTCTTCAGTTACAGAAGACTGTAAGGGCAGGGACCATGGTTTATATATAATATGTTTTTGGATTTTCCATGATACCAGACATTCCACAGGGACTCAGGAAATACTTATTGCAGACAATCTAGAAGCTGGGTAGGGGGAGAAGTGTTACTTTATGCTTCCTTTTCCAGACCACAACCAGCAAGCTGACTCAATTAGATGTCAGATATGTATGTATGTATGTATGTATGTATGTATGTATATCTATATATCTTATTTATCTATCTACCTACCTACCCAGCCAGCCAGGCAGCCAGCCATCAAACACTGATTGTTATTTTACAATGGGCCAGGCATATACTTGCTATATTCAGTGGATACAGAAGTAAACACCTGGTTTTTGTTATTGAAGCCTTGGCTGACAAAGACTGCTAAACTAACATATTACAATATGCTAGAGGCAAAAATAAATGCTATTAAAACAAAAGGAGGGGAATTAATTCTGTCTATGAGAGTCAGGAAGAGTTCTAGGAAGGTGAAAATTAAGCTGTGCCTTGAAGGAAAAGTAGTTTTCCAGGAAGAGAAGAGGTGTATAGGGCATTCTAGACAGAGGGAGCATATGGGAAGTCACAGAAAAGTTGTGAAATGAAAAATTGGCTAGAGCAGGGAATGACAAGTGATGAGTCTAGAAAGATATGCTAAATCCAGCCTTTAAAGTCATCCTGGGGAATGTCTGGGTTTGTATTTTATATGTGAAGGGTAACCAAAGGATCTGATTTCTACTTCATGTGAAAAGCATCTCCCTATAGAAAACCTGCACTGCAAAGAGAATGTTTTAACTGTGAAATTACTACATAAAAATCTATATTATTTAAAGACGTAAAACAATAATCAGAATCTTTCTGAAAAGTTTAAGTTTGGAGGCATCCCTGAGCTAATTCCTGTTTCCCTATCCTTCCCTTATACCAAATAGAAAAACAGAATGTCAATTATTCAGGGAAAAATTCTATTCTGATCACTAAAATACACCACTAGCGTACTATAAGACCCAGAGTTTCTTTTGTTTTATCTTTCAAATTTTTATTACATTTTTTAATTTTAGTATAGCTATCTATACAATGTTACATTAGTTTCAGGTGATTCACAACACAGTGATTTAACATCTCTATACATTATACTATGCTCACCACAAGTGTAACTACCATACAACACTGTTACAATTATCACTGACTGTATTGCCTATGCTGTACCTTTTATTCCTGTGATTTATTCATTCCATAACTGGAAACCTGTGCCTCCCACTGCTCTTCACCCATTTTGCCCATCCTTCTACCCCCTCTCCTCTGACAACCATCAGTTTGTTCTCTGTATTTATATGTCTGATTCTGTTTTTTAAAAATTTTTTATGTCTTTGTTTTATTTTGAGAGACAGAGACAGAGAGTGAGTGGGGGAGGAGCAGAGAGAGAGAGGGAGACACAGAATCTGAAGCAGGCTCCAGGCTGTGCTGACAGCACAGACGCGGGGCTCGAACCCAGGGACAGCGAGATCATGACCTGAGCCGAAGTCAGATGCTTAACCAACTGGGCCACCCAGGCGCCCCTGATTCTGATTTTTGTTTGATTGTTTTGTGTTTTAAATTCCACATGGGTGAAATCACATGGTATATGTCTACCTCAGTATGACTTATTTCACCTAGAATTGTTATTATTTTCTCCTCCTCCTTCTTTTAAAAACAGCTTTAATGAGTTATAATAACTCACATGCCATACAATTCACCTATTTAAGGGGTACAATTCAATGGCTTTTAATAATGTTCACAGTTGTGTGTATCCATCACCACAATCAATTGTAGAACATTTTTATCATCTTTAAAAGAAGCTCTGTGCTCATTAGCAGTCACTACATACCTCATTTTTCCTGAGAGCTCCTGGGCCCTGGCAACCACTAATCTACGTTCTGTCTCTACAGATATACCTACTCTGGACATTTCATACAAATGGAATGTATAATATGTGGTCTTTGTGACTAGCTTCTTTAACTTAGCATACTGTTTTCAAGGTTCATCCATGTTATAGCCAACCTCAGTATCTTTCTTCCTTTTTATTGTATGGATATACCACACTTTGCATACATCAGTTAATGGACATTTATTTTTCCCCCTATCTTTTGGCTATAGTGAATAATGCTGCAATGAGCATTAGCATACAAATTTTTGTGTGGACATATATTTTCGATTGTCTCAGGTATATATCTAGAAGTTCTGGGTCATATTCTTTAACTCTATGTTTAATATATAGAACTGTCAACCTGTTTTTGTGAAGTAACTGTACCATTTTATATTCCCATCACCAATGTATAAGGGTCCCAATTTCTCCATATCTTCTTGAGTATTTGCTATTGTCCACCTTTTCAATGACCATCCTAGTGGGTATGAAGTGGTATCTAACTGTAGATTTGATTTACATTTCCCTAATAACTAATGGCGTTGAATATCTTTTAATGTCTTTATTGGCCATTTGTATCTTCTTTCAAGAATGTCTACTCAAATCCTTTGTATATTTTTCAATTGGGTTATTATTCTTTTTATTGCTAAGTTGTACAAGTTTTTCTATATATATATTCTGGATACAAGATCCTTACCAGAATGGGAGGTATCACCATCCCAGACTTTAGCCTCTACTACAAAGCTGTCATCATCAAGACAGTATGGTATTGGCACAGAAACAGACACATAGACCAATGGAATAGGATAGAGAACTCAGAATTGGACCCAAAAATATACAGCCAATTAATTTTTGAGCAAGCTGGAAAGAGCATCCAATGGAAACAAGACAGCCTCTTTTTTTTTTTTTTTTAAATATTTTTATTTATTTCTAGGAGAGAGAGAGACAGCGGGAGCAGGGGAGGGTCAGAGAGAGAGGGAGATACAGACTCTGAAATAGGCTCCAGGCTCTGAGCTGGCAGTCAGCACAGAGCCCGACGCGGGGCTCGAACCCACGAACCGTGAGATCATGACCTAAGCGAAAGTCGGACGCTTAACCGACTAAGCCACCCAGGCACCCCAA
The DNA here is from genome assembly GCF_003009895.1 of Hyaena hyaena. Classification (NCBI taxonomy): domain Eukaryota; kingdom Metazoa; phylum Chordata; class Mammalia; order Carnivora; family Hyaenidae; genus Hyaena; species Hyaena hyaena. The sequence continues at coordinate 169,211 of NW_024081476.1, read as the reverse complement.
AAGACAGCCTCTTTAACAGATGGTGCTGGGAGAACTGGACAGCAACATGCAGAAGAATGACACTAGACCATTTTCTCACACCATACACAAAAATAAACTCAACATGGATAAAGGACCTGAACGTGAGACAGGAAACCATCAAAACCCTAGAGGAGAAAGGAGGAAGCAACCTCCTTGACCTCAACCGCAGCAACTTCTTACTTGACACATCCCCAAAAGCAAGGGAATCAAGAGCAAAAATAAACTATTGGGACCTCATCAAGATTAAAAGCTTCTGCAAGGCAAAGGAAACAAACCACAAAACTAATAGGCAACCAATGGAATGGGAAAAGATAGTTGCAAATGACATATCAGATAAAGGGTTAAT